>NW_024534112.1:0-25782 GCF_016097555.1 Gigantopelta aegis
ATTGACTACGAGTTTGCGATCCGTAAGGACTCGTAAGAAAAATCCGTGTATGTGAAGGGGGTATTAGTAGAACTTTCAAAGTTTAGTTTGTATACTAGTAACACATTAATTATGTATATATTTTTAAAATAAAATATACTAAAGTACACAATGAACGTTTTCACTTCTTAATTTTACGTGTTAAAATCGACAAATTCAAATAAATATTATTTCATTTGGAAAGGGTAACGTTGGGGGATATTGATTTAATAATCATCCGACCCCATATAACCGTAAATAAAATATGTTGAGTGCGTCGTTAAATAAAACATATCCTATCCTTCCTTCCATCTGCTGTTGTATGTCTAACATTTGGTAATTTTGACATATAATCTTAGAGAGGAATCGAGTGCATGTGCAGGGGGAGGGTATTGGAGGTCGAAACCTTTACTTGCCCAAGATTTAAAAAAATTGAAATGTATTTTTTGGGGGAGCATGGCCCCATATAAACTTCGTTCAACACAGTCTATAAGCCCAACCCCGCTGAAATCCCTGCACACGCGCCTTGGAAACACGCTACATTTTTTTTTTTTGCAAGGGATCGTTTATATGTACCATCCCACAGACAGGATATCACATACCATGGTATTTTATATACCCGCCGATGGAGATCGATCCTAGACTGACCGCGCATTTCCAAAAAACACCTTTTTAGGTCTAAGTAATGAGTAAAAATAACATAGTCTCGAAAAATGTTACGTAAATCGAACACAGTACCCTTTTCCTCTACACCTAGAGCGTTACGTAATTAGTAACACCCCATTACATGTAACGCGTATGCCAACAGCTGGCCACTGTCAACATTTCAAGGCAAATCCACCACCCACCGACCCCTGGAAAGGCGTTGTACCATACCTCTATGGATATAAATATGTTTTGGAGATATGAGACGACCACTCAATCAAGACAGTTAAATTTGTTCAAAAATTGCGAAATCTCACGTGATCTCTTGTTGGGAAATTCTATACTTGTGATAAGCCAATGAAAACCGAGATTGGTACGAGCCCGTCAAAAGTGTCCTACTTTCAAAATACTGGCTTTGTTTTTGACCTGGATAAGCCAGCGTAGTGAAACCAATGCGGAGTGCGGCGTCATATATTCACCAAACGTAACTGGATGTTCTGTTCTATATGCTTAAATAATAAAACATATTCCGGATACTGCCGCTTTAACCATATGTCTGACGCCATATAACCGTAAATAAAATGTGTTGAGTGCGTCGTTAAATAAAACATTTCCTTCCTTCCTTCCTCTAGCGCTTCCCTACATATCAATATAATTTTTGTATTTAAATACTTACTTGTCTGAACTTTATTTTTATTGAAAATGTTCTAGAACTGTGAAGAAAAACCTCATAAATGAACGCCAAGCAGACGACAATAAATCGGATGTTGATTGCGCGAATCGTGCACGAGAAAACAAACTGAATGGAGTTTGAAGCATAACGCAGTTAGGAACGTTGACAGGGTTTGGGTATGGCGTCATACCTTAAAACATTTGTAGATAATTATTCTTATTACTGTATGCTGTTCTTAACCCAAACCCTAAACATAACCTATTTTCTTTCTGAGGGAGCCCCCCCCCCCCCCCCACCCCACCCCCCACCCCACCCCATGTTGACTGTGATTGCATTCAATTACACAATCTGATTAAAATTCCATTGGATCCAGAGGTTCAAGTAGTTTATTATTTGCCAAAAAATATACATTTTATAGGCATACAAACATATTTACAATACAATAATACATTGTACACATTGCGGGGAATGGTGAGGTCTACAGGATAGACCTATTAAAAGTTATCACAGTCGATAGTAAAATACAGTAATGAAATAAATACATAAATAAAAACATACTCATAAATCAAGGTTGTCTGTTCTATGTGTGGTAGCAGTTATCAAGTATTTACACAGTTTAATTAACTCTCTTGAGTTATCGGTGGACAGTAGTTGTGTTAATTTCAGAGTCGATGGTTTATTATAATAATAAGTTTTAATATATTTATCTCTTATAGTATAGTAGAACGGACAAACTAGAACAAAGTGATATTCGTCTTCTAGTACATTCATGTTGCAGAGATTACATATCCTATTGCTTCTATCGATATGATGGTATCTGCCCGTTTCTATGGAGAGAATATGTGCAGAAAGTCTAAATTTACTCAAAATACGTTTATATTTCAGGACGATAGGTTTCTGAAGGTAAGGTGGATCTAACAGCATTGCGTGAACTCCCATGTTCAGGTGACATTTCATTTATAAATAACAATTTAAATATCTACCAATTACACTTCGCCTTTTATAGCGTTATTCGAGAGGATACGAATTCTAAAAATATCGGGCGAGACTATTTATGCAGTAGGCGAACTTGTTGGTCTATTTCAGCATTGAAAAACAGGGAGGAAAGTGCAGTAATAAACTCTGGATTGTATACTAGTATAAACATATTTTATGGCTATACCGTCACGGGTTTTTTTTTCGCCTTGAAACGAATTATATATAAAATGTTATATTGCAATTAGTTTCCGGCATACTTCGTAATTCACCCGAATCATTTCGTATACCCTCGGCATAATCCCAAATGTTTTCAAATCACTGGCATGATTTTGCAAGTAAGGTTTTGATTGGTCGAATGAAAGGTCAACTGGACATGAGCTCCAACGGGCTGCTGTTAGATCCACATGTAATAGTGGAGCTAATTTTAAATAGATTGTCAATTACATAGCGCCACACCCAAAAATGTATTTCTGGCAGGAAACATTGGTTGACCATCGCTGCTGCTACATAGTGGAGGTGCACACGATCCCCTCCTCCCACCCCACTTCCCACGTCAGTAGGCCTACATCATAACCCTGATATCGCAATACAAAAATGTCAAGTCTGAATGGTCATATTTTTAACTGCAAGTGTTTGAAGGGAGACAACTCCAAACAGCCTGAATCACGTATTTTAGACACCACGCATTTATGACCACTACAATTAGCTAAAAGTAGCGCGTTTTTACTTTTGAAAATATTCTGATCCTATACTGTCCAGATACCGGCCTCGGTAGTATCGTGGTTAAGCCATCGGATATAAGGCTGGTAGGTACTGGGTTCGCATACCGGTACTGGCTCCCTCCCAGAGCAGTTTTAACGTTTCAATGTGTAGTAATATTATATGTTTTTATAGGCAACACTTGTCAGTAATATAAACGGAAAGAAACGGCAGGCCCGTAGAAACCGAGGGGTGGGGTAGGTGCGTTGGCATAGCCACGGTTTTATATTGGGGGGGGGGGGGGGGGGCACCCACACAGTCATGTTTATGGGGCGTCGGGCAAATATAACGTGTTGGGGAAAACAAAGAGGTGTGATTAGAGGCGGTGTCATGTCCCCCATGACCACCCATCCCCCAGGTACTCCAGCCAGTGCTCCACAACTGGTGTAACAAAGGCCGTGGTATGTGCTATCCTATCTGTGGGGTGGTGCATGTAAAAGATCCCTTCCTGCTAATTAAAAAGAGTAGCCCATATAATGGCGACAGCGGGTTTCCTCTCTCAATATCTATGTGGAACTTAACCACATATAACCGTAAATTGAGGGCGGGACGTAGCCCAGTGGTAAAGTGCTAGCTTTATGCGCGGTCGGTTTAGGATCGATCCCCGTCGGTGGGCCCATTGGGCTATTTCTCGTTCCAGCCAGTGCTCCCCTACTGGTGTAACAAAGGCCGTTGTATGTACTATCCTGCCAGTGGGATGGTGCATATAAAAGATCCCTTGCTGGTAATCGAAAAGAGTAGCCTATGAAGTGGCTCTCCCAACTACAGTGCTGGAACAAGTCTTCTCATTCGGGCAGAAACGAAGCAGACATTCGGGTTAAAATCAGCTGGCCAATAAATCTTTAAACAAAAAAAAAAATAAAAAAAATCAGCTGGCCTGAAACCTTTTCACCACGTATTTCCATCATTCTTCTCTCACAAAATTAGGTTAATAAAAATAATTTTCCATTCCTACTCCTGATCCAACGCGAACCCATTACCTACCAGCCTTTAGACCGATTGCCTAACCACTACACCACCGGGGCTGGCTTGTTTCACAACATGTGGATTTGCCGAGGTCGGTTTGTGTCGGGTATCTATGAACGCTATTGCCAAGTTATTGAACCCAGTGAGAGAAAAACCCAACCTTTTACCATGCACTATTGTATACAATTATTCAATTATAGCATAACGAATTGTATGTTTCGCAAACGTCTATAGTATGGGTCTAGATTAGTTCTGAAAACATGCTAATCTTTTCCTATTCTGTCTTTTAAATGAGTTAAGTATATATATATATGTGTTATTGTCGTTGTAGTGGTGACGGTGACGTGGTTGTTGAAGAAACACGTTTATGTTGCCAATGTTTACAGGACGCTGTTGAAGAAATAATGTTAAAGCTACAGTCTTGGATATATTTTTAACAATTATTTAACTGTTTAGAATAGACTATCGACATTAACTTTGCAATCTCGAATATATCTTTTTAAAATTATTTAACCATTTAGAATAAACCAGCAACATTAAAGTCGGAGTCTCGAGTATATTTTGTTATTTACTATTTAGACTTGTTCGCCTGCAACGATTGTTTTTTTTATTTATTAATTTTTTTTAAAAATTAAATAATCTTTATTGTCCCAGAAGAATACATAGTGTTAGGGTTGGGGCCCTAAATCACTACAATACATAGTATATATTTAGTATATTAATAGCAACATATACAGGTAATTACACAGACATATCTGTTACGAAGAAATATTGCTTAAAACTCTTCAAAGGCGTTGACTTTTTTATTTATTTTTTAAAGTGAGAGAAAGAAAGAAAAGAAGAGTAAAGAAATAAGGAACGAAAGAAGGAAAAGATGCAATAATTTTCTTAGCGTCGTCTATCATCCTTCGATATCGTTTGGCTGCAGAAAGAAAGAAATGTTTTATTTAACGACGCACTCAACACATTTTATTTACGGTCATATGGCGTCGGACATATGGTTAAGGACCACACGGATATCGAGAGAGGAAACCCGCTGTCGCCACTTCATGGGCTACTCTTTTTCATTAGCAGCAAGGGATCTTTTATATGCACCATCCCACAGACAGGGTAGTACAAACCATGGCCTTTGTTGAACCAGTTATGGAGAACTGGTCGGTGCAAGTGGTTTACACCTACCCATTGAGCCTTGCGGAGCACTCACTCAGGGTTTGGAGTCGGTATCTGGATTAAAAATCCCATGACTCGACTGGGATCCGAACCCAGTACCTACCAGCCTGTAGACCGATGGCCTAACCACGACGCCACCGAGGCCGGTCGTTTGGCTACAGAGGCCACAGAACTGTGGACGAGGGCAAGCTAGTTTCTTATTATGTAATGTACGGGTTTTTCTCTCTACTCTTTACTCTCTATAAATAAAGGGAAAACATCTGACTTGTACTCCCTCCACTAACGATAGTGCCCCTCCCCAGCTTCCTCCACTTTAGTTATCGGTCATACGGGCCTGCTACCACCGAGTTACACCCCGCCCCTTATGTCGTGATCTGCATGTCATATGACACGCTGTTGAAGATGGGTGATGTCAAGCTGCAGCTACTCACAGATTTAGATATGCATTTGATGGTAGAAGAAGGTTTGAGAGGTGGAATATCTGTGATTACCAAGAAGTATGCGAAAGCCAATAATCCCCATCTCCAAGATTACAACCCAAGTGATCCAACCACGCATCTTATTTACTGGGATTCGAACAACCTGTATGGTTGGGCTATGTCTCAGTCACTGCCTGAGAGGGATTTCGAGTGGGTAAGTTCCCATGATCTTGAACACTTGGATGTAAATACTATTCCAGACAATTCTAATGTTGGCTATATTTTGGAGGTAGATCTCGAATACTCTAACAACTTACACGATGGTCATAACGATTACCCTCTTGCCTCAGAATCCATGACAGTCACAGATAATATGATGTCTCAACACTCTCAAGAGTTAAAGAACAAACTATGTATTAGGGGAAAACCTGTCAAAAAGCTTGTTCCTAATCTCAACGATAAACACAGATATGTCCTTCATTACAGAAACTTGAAATTCTATCTAAAACAAGGCTTGATTCTCAAGAAGATATACAAGGCTATAGAATTCACTCAATCTCCTTGGCTAAAACCCTATATCGACTTCAATACTGAAAAAAGAAAAGCGGCCAAAAATGAAGCTGAGAAGGCCTTTTTCAAGTTGGCTAATAATTCATGTTTTGGACGAAGTATGATGAATGTTAGAAAGCATGTTCACGTCGAACTGGTCAACACCAAAAAGCGATTGAGAAAGCTATGTTCAAAACCAACATTTGAAGCTTTTAAAATTTTTAATTCAGACTTGACGGCAGTTCACCTTAAGAAAGCTTCTCTTTATCTCAACCAACCACTCTATGCTGGCTTTTCGATTTTAGACATGTCAAAAATACTTATGTACGATTTTCATTATAACTTCATTCAGAAGAAGTATGGTGACAAAGCCCAGCTCTGTTTCACAGATACTGATACTCTTTTGTATGAGATAGAAACGAATGATATTTACACTGACATGCTGGATCATTCTCACTTATTCGACACCAGTAATTATGATCCTACCCATTTGAACTATTCTAACGTCAATGCTAAAGTCTTGGGGAAAATGAAGGACGAGTTGGCGGGTAGTATTATGGAAGAGTTTGTAGGTCTTAGAGCTAAAATGTATTCGCTTTCCTATGATGGGAAAAATAAAATGACAGCCAAAGGTGTCAGTAAAACTGTCATAAAGAAACAGCTGAGACATTCTATGTACAAACAGTGTTTGTTTGATCATGTTCAACTTCGACACGAAATGCGACAAATTCACAGTCAGGGTCATCAGCTTTACAGTGTCTGTCGAAATAAAATCAGCTTAAGTCCCTTTGATGACAAACGCTATGTTCTAGAAGATGGTATTCATACACTGGCACATGGGCACTACAAAATTGAGTTAACCTAAGTTTACAGAACCACTTCATGTTTTTGTATAGTATTTTGTTAAGCATATAATTGAATATTGTATTACTGTCAACACGCTTGGCAAACATGTATTTGTATAGATGTGCTGTGAATAATTAACTGCATATGCAATGTTACACACACCTTATAAAAAGTAAGAGTGTGGTCTTTTGAACATGATATATGATGTTATATGTAATAAATGTAAATATATATGAATTTTATGTGTTCAATACATCCTGACTTTATGTATATTTGTGTATTTATTTAATATAATGAGCCAATAAAAATGCTGAAATTGACTGGGGTTTTCTTATTCTTTATTTACATTGAAATTATAACAAAACTCATAAACTTTATACTGTATAATATTTATTTCCTCACTCATAGTCATATTTCTCATGTTAAGGATTGAGGGAAACTCCCAACAGTATCTTACATATGAATACATACAATGCATTTAACAACAGAGATTAATGTTTATTCAGCATCTGTGTCAGTGTCATTATCACTTTGTTCACCTTGTTCACTGACTAACTCCTCAGCCTCGGATATATCCACATGCGATAGTATGTATTTTACAATGGGTTTCATCCACAATTCAATCTTGGTAGATAACATATCAGGATCTGTCTCTGGGTCCATTGGCTTGACTTTAGCGATAATGGGTTTAAACAAGGGTGCCTCACTAAAATAAGTCACAAATTGAATAGCTTGAACCATTCTCTTCAGAAAAGTGTCTTTCCAACATTTTTCCAATTTCTTTTCAATCCATCTTTCAGACTTGCCTTTATCTTCAAACGTTTCTCGTTTTGCTTTAATGCGTTCTTTGCAGTTTTGCAAGGTTAATCTCCACATCTCTGTTAAACCAGCAGCTTCCCATTCTTTGTTATCAACTTCGGAATTATTCACATCAGTGTTCATCGATTTTTCATCCAGTTTAGTTCGTTTTCTTAAAGGCTCACCTCCATTTTCTGGACACCAGGTTTTTACATGACGTTGGAGATCATGATTATTCTCAAAAATAACACCACAATCGTCACACGAAGGCATTTCTGAAGTATCTTCACGCTCACTGCAATTAAATTCACTGCCAACGTTAGGGTATTCACCTGCAGCGTTGTGTGTGATGTTCACAGGTGGGGTGATACTACTCGACTGAGGCAACTCTCGAGTTGATGGTTCTTTTAAAGCTTGTTGAGAAACGCTGCTATTAGTTGTTAGAACATTAGGTTTAAGCCTTTCATTTTCGGAAGTAGAAGGTCGTAAGTCAATAGTCAGATTCCCATAAGGTTGTTGAACAGCTGCTTCATACACAGACATAAAACGATCAGTACTGTTGGGATAAATTCTTCTCGCAAACAAGTTCACCTGTTGTCTGTCCACTGGTGAATTAAACAAAGTCACAAAATGAGAGTTCAGAGCAATGTCACGTGATTCTTTGCCTCTCGGAAACAAATTTTGAAGTAGTAGAAAATTAATTACATTCTTGTGACGTGAGGTTCTTGTAAACAGTTGAGAAATACGTTTGTCATCCTTGGCTTCGGCCATGTGATCATCCAGAATTAAAACATTGTTGTTGCGTGCATCAAAGAAAGTATCATCATGTAGGTTGTAGGGGATACCTTTCACAAACTGAACCTGGGGTAGGTTCTCACGAATAGTATCATAAAGGGGCTGCCACTCGGTGTAACACCATACAATGTTGTTAGGTGTTGGCTTGATGAGTCCACTCTTGAGAATATGATACATAAACATAGTCTTGTCACATCCACTCGGACCCACGGAAACAGCATTGGAAGGTATGGTAAACTGAAAAGGCACTTCTTTTTCAAGTGGACCTGATAGCTGTTGACCTAGCGGTGGTGGTGGTATTGCTGCTGCTGCTGCTGCTGCTGCTGCTGTCGATGGTGGTATCGCTGACGCTGTCAGTGGTGGTATTGCTGCTGCTGCTGATGGTATAGATGCTGCTGCTGCTGCTAACGGTATAGATGCTGCTGCTGCTGCTGCTGCTGCTGCCACTGGTGAAAAAGTTTGTCTTATTTTGTCATGTTTAGTCCGTATATGACGAGACAGGTCATGGGACCAGACATATTTTTTAATGCAAATATGACACTGATACATCTTTTAAATAGGTGTTGACACCATGACATCAGAAATCATAATGAATACTAATTGGTTGTTTCTCCCTTTATAGTCACATCTAACTTCGAACATTGGTGATCAATTAAGAAGTGGTGCTATTTATACTTGCTGAAGATCTGTTTCTGGTATCCAACTATTGAACTTTTTAGGGTAGCCCATCCATTTGACAAACACTTCTTTTTGTCCTCTTCTGTTTCTCCTCTTGAGCACCTTCTCCACTTTCCAAATGTTATCATTTGTTTTGATGACTTGCTGTAACTCATTTTCGTAGAAGCTACCTTCAATGGGGTCATCCGCATAATCTTTCAGTTGGTAGATGGGAACTCCATCTCTATAGTATCTCCTCTTTATTATAAATATTTCTTCAGTCCATTTTTCTTGATAATCTCTTTGAAAGGTGTATTTCAAATGAGAAATTCTCACTTGATCCCCAACCTTAAATTTAAATAGTTTCTTTTTTGACTTTGTTTTCAAAAGATCGATGTACTGCTCTTTCCACACCATAGCTTCATTTTGCTCGTCGATGTCTGAAGGTGATCGCTGATTTAATGTCCTGTGTGGTCTATGATTGTAACCATCCACTAGATCTTGTAGACTATCCAGGTAGTGATAAGTCTGTTTATAAGTAAAATATCTGTACATAGCAACCTTTAGAGTTCTTATTACTCTCTCGGCATATGAAGCTTTAGTTTCATTTTGGGTAAAGTAATAATCTATGCCTTTGTCTTTCAAATAGGATTTTACCTTTTTGTTATTAAATTCACGACCTTTATCCGATCTTATGATCCCTGGGAGAGGTGCAGTAGCAAAATTCTTCTTTAGTGCTTTAATGACGGACTCGGGTGTTTTGTTTTTCATGGGTTCGACCCATAGATATCTTGTAAATACATTGATAGTTATCAGCAGGAATTTCACACCATCATTGTCCAACGCAAGATTAGACACATCAGCTAAGTCAACATCCCAGCGTGCATTCAGTCCACTGGCCACGAGCCTGTTTCTCTTGAACTTGTATCGTAACGTTCGTTGAAGTGAATAAGCATCTTGTGAAGCGAGCCATCGTTTTATATGGTTTAAACTAATATCAAATTTACCTTCCTTTTTCACAATATAATACAGTTTATTTACTCCCGAAAAGGATGCTGGGTGTTTTGAATTGAAGTAAATTTCAGACAAATATTCGTTCCACCCTTCAGTCGGCATGGTTTTAGATTAAATGAAATAAAAGCAAAATGCTGCTAATATTTATACTGAATGTAATAATTTGCTTACATTACAATGTTGTCATATCCGCGAGGCACCTTTCAAGCAGTTCACAATTAGGAAATACTCTATTCTATAGCGTGACACTTTTAACGGGTGTAGTGAGAAACAGGCTACATGACCTTGTTATCTGTGAAGCCATTGTCAAACAACATCAATATAATAAGCAGGTTCAAAGCATTCCTGACATGGTGTGGTCAGTTGCTTGCATTTACACAGTGGCGGTATCAGACCTAGCCAGTTAGGACGACACGTACTTTATTTATAGAAGAATAAGACATGCGTACTGACATGACACTGTTCTAATTATCTAATTAAACAATATCAAACACAATGAGCAAATTACAATCACAATGACCCCAACCGGTGGCGAGTATTTACTGTAGAGTGACCCGATCGACTGGGGTGACGCGCGATCTATTTATAGCGCGATGGGAACTTCCAGTATTGCACCACGCCCATGCAATAGAAGACCACGCAATAGGATCCCTCGATAACAATAGGATCCCTCGATAACAATAGGAGCTGGCTGATGTTCAACTCTTATTTCCTTTTCATCACGTATATAAATGGCGAGTGTTTTGAATCATCTAACCGATTAACAATAATTAAATACGATTTATAATGTAAATTAATTGAAAGAATGGACAGCACTGAACAGAATGTAAGTGGGCTATCACTGTATTATGCTTCAATGTATGTGCTGAAAAGATAATAGAGTTGTCTACCCTGAATATAAATATACTCTTCAAAACAAAGTAGGGGAATGTAGGAAATAACAGCCAATTAAAGACATATCAAGAGGTATCTCTGTCTAGGAATAGATGCATGATAATAATGAAGGAATTGGGAAGAAATGACAACCAACAGTTCATGTTGGCAGTAGATTGTATGGCTGCAAAAGACCTTAAAACAAAATAGGGATGACATTTGAAAAATGAACTTTGACGTCGTTTGATCAATAATTGGTAATACCCCACGATTCGTCAATCATTCGTTTATTCGACGTGGCATGCTATGTATCAACCTCCTAATTTGAGAAAGTTTATCCAACTCCTCTTGCAGCGCCAGGACAAGTTCAGTTAAAGTAGCCGTACACGTCTCCCGATCATGTCCCAGATGTGCTCTATGGGGGAAAGGTCAGGGCTCATTGCTGGCGATGGCATTCCGGTAACGTTTTTGCTGCTGACGGTAGTCATTTACGATATTTGCACGGTGGGCTCAATAACTGCCATCTTAAAGCACAAACCGTCGACCAGCACGGCGAGCAAACGGGACAACAATAGGTGCCAGTATGTTATCCCGGTAGTACTGACCAGTGACCTTCCCCTGAACAATATGGAGTAGTGTTCTGTCAGTCACAGCGATGTCATCTCACATCATAACTGAACCACCATCAAATCTGTCATGTGGCCTGATGTTGACGTTTGCTTGGCGTTCATTTCGACGTCGCCAAACGCGACCACGCCTATCCAAGAAGTCGAGAGTGAATCTGGACTCGTCAGAAAACATTACGCGAGACCATCGACGATTCCCCCAGTTCCCACGCTGTGTACACCATTGGCGCCTGTTTAACGGTGGTACAATACGTGGTCGCCGAACATGCAGATGAGCTGCATGTAGACAATTTCTAGTCGTCTGACCCGTCACTCGGACCCCAGTAGCCTGGTGCAACTGTGCAGCGATCCATAATCATAACCAATTTACATCACGTTTAGATACGCAGTCCTCGGCTGTTACGGCCGTGGTTCCATTAGATTGCCGCTTAAGCAATAGGCAAACTTGTTGGTCTATTTCAACATTTAAAAAACGGGGGCAAAAATGCAGTAATAAACTCTGAACTGTGTACTAGAATAAATATATTTTATGGCTATAATATCACGTTTTGTCCGTCTTTAAACGAAAGTTCAACATTAAAATTTTATATTGAAATTAGTTTCCAGCATACTTCGTAATTCACCCGAATCATTTCGTATACACCCGGCATAATTCCGAAAGTTTTCAAATTCTTTTTACGTCACTGGCATGATTCTGCAAGTAAGGTTTTGATTGGTTGAATGAAAGATCAACTGGACATGAGCTCCAACGGGCTGCTATTAGATCCACAGGTAATAGTTATTAACCAATGGAGCTAATTTTAATTAAGCCCTGGTCACACTGTCAAGGATCAGGACGACGGGTTAGCCACGGATACGATCCGGCATCATTTAAAAAAATTATTAAAAAATATATATATTTATTGTCCCAGCAAAAACAATTTGGCAATGTCAGGGATGGGGCCCTGGATCATTACCTTACACACATGTATAGACATAACTGCAAAAAAAAAAAAAAAAAAAAAAAATTTATACCAAAGCAACAACACACCCACACAAACTAACTCTCTCATGTACACAGATACACACACACACACACACACACACACACACACACACACACACACACACACACATAGAGAAGATTGATATAAAAAAAGAACAACAGGTTTTAGACAAGTCCCGAGTTATATATGTCTATCATACGTAACAAACTGTATTACCAACCTTACATTTCTCTGCTCTTAACACAATATGTTCCTATTAATTGTTACTCGTTTCTAAAACACTGAACCAAGGTGACCAATACTCGTCAAATTCTTTATAGTTACAACTTTTATAAAATCTAAATTTTTCAACATTCAACTTTTCATATATAATATTTTTAATTTGTTCAATTTGGCTTTTCTTATTTTCATAATATAAATATAATATTTTATATTGACAATTAACTAGTTTAAAAATTTGTTTTTTTGTTTGTTTATAATTCCAGACAGTACCACATATTTATCAAATTTCGTATGTTCACCTTTGTTCAGTGTCCACTGTTCCACTGCATTCCATAAGACAGCAACTTTAGGACATTCATAGAATAAATGTTCCAGGGTCTCTGGTTGAAGTTGACAAAAATTACAAATAGTAGAATCAACATATTTGATTTTGTATAAAAATGTGTTTGTTGCTATTATTCTGTGTAAGATTCTATACTGAAGCCATATAAGAGTATGATCTTTTCAGTTTGAAAAAGGTATACTGTAATATTTTTTCCATTCATCTTGGGAAAATGTACACCCTTTTTCCATATATTTTGCTTGTGAAATTGGGCAGATACTAGAAAAATTTAATATTTTATACATTACCCAACTACCTTTTTCCTCCTTTAAAAAAAATCTGTAATTTATAAGGTAATATTGGGTTATTCATTACAGGATTTATTTGGTTTACTTGTGTTTTTACAGTGTTACAGAATAACTTTACAGCATTTAACAAAGAGGCATATTCAAGAAAATTTGTTTTTAAATTATATTTAATTCTGAATGTATCATAATTCATGAAATATCCATATTCATCCATCAAATCTTGAATAAACACAATACCTATTTCAAAATATGTCTTGTACAAAATAGGCTTTCCATCAATTGTTATTTTACTGTTATACCAAATGTTACAGCTCATTATTTCTTCCATTTTCTCAAATATTTGTTTCTGCTGAATCAACAGCCAACTATGGAGCACAACTTTCCAAAAAGGATTAGTTAGTTTCTTATTTTTATATTGAACAAAATAGTCTCCATAAGAAACTAGCTTTTCAGATCCGGCATCATTCGTGAAAATCCATTGTGGTCCGTACTAAACTGCACCGATCCTTAGCGATCCGTAACGACCCGTAGTGCCCCCCGTTGTCAACTAACCCCTATCCTTAATAATCCTTGGTTTATTCTTTGAAAACCGTAGTTAACCGTGGTGCATCCGTACGGGACCGCCGATAGACCACTATCTGGGGTCATCTGTATCGTGTTAGGTTGACCTGGGCGTACAGGTTCTAAGTCCTTGTAACGATAAACAATAAGAACATGACACTTTTAGTATGCTGCAAGGTTTAATATCTAAGACTACCATTCCATTGAATATCATCAATCACAGACTGTACTAAGGCTGTGGCATCACTTTCCAACAGCAGGTCAGTTTCCTGGGGAGATCCAAGCGGAGCGCGAGACAACGCATCTGCAGTCGTCAGGTTCTTACCCGCTGTATAGATCACCCCATAGCTGTACCGCATAAGGCACATGCAAAATCTTTGTATTCGCGGTGATAGCTCATCCAAGCCCTTAGATCTGGAAGCATAGAAGACAGGACACCACCTTCCATCTTTTTCTTGAAGCAGGACTGCTCCCAGTCCATAGGACGATGCATCTGCAGACACCTTGGTAGGTCGGTCTGGACTATAATGAGCTAGCACAGGTGGCGAACTTAACTGTTCTTTCAAACGAACAAACGCCTGTTCCTGTGCTTCTTCCCAAGCCCACTGAATGTTTTTCTTTAGCAACTCCCGGAGAGGTCTGGTCTGGTCAGCGAGGTCTGGAGCAAACTTCTGCACAAAGTTAATCATGCCCAGAACACGGCGCAATTCTGACACATTTTGCTGGATCTATCTGCACACCTTCCTTAGAGATGATATGTCCCAAGAACTTAATATGGCTCTGATTAAAAACACATTTTTTATTTAAGGTCACCCCTGCATCTTCCAGTCTCTGCAAAACCTCCTTCAGCCTCTGATCGTGTTCCTGCTGGCTGCGCCCTGACACCAGGACATCATCAATGTCACAAATCACTCCTGGGATGTTAGACAACAACTGTGACATGATGCGATGAAACACCTCAGGACCTGAAGAAATTTCAAGGGGAAGCCTTTTATAACAAAAATGCCCAAATGGAGTAATACACGTTGTCAGCTCTTGTGAACCTTCATCTAATGGCATTTGGTGGAAACCACTATTACAGTCCAACTTAGTAAACACTGTCGCTCCTGCAAGCTGTGCCAACAGCTGGTCCGTGGAAGGAAGAGGATAGTTTTCTCGCTTGACACTCTTGTTCAACTTTGTCAGATCTACACACAAGCGGATTGTGTCTTTCTTCTCTTTAGGCACCACTACTATTGATGCGCACCAGTCTGTTGGTGTGGTCACTGGACGAATCACATCTAGCTCCTTCCAGGCGGTTCAGTTCTTTTTTTTTTACCTTCATCTGCAGTGGCAGTGGTACCTGTCTTGGAGCAGAGACGGCATATGGTACAGCATTCTTTCGCAGTCTAATCTTGTAGGTTTCCTTTGTTTTACCCAGACCCGAGAAGAGCTTAGGATATACCTCTCTGTAACTGTTGGATGTACTCTGAACT
The DNA here is from genome assembly GCF_016097555.1 of Gigantopelta aegis. Classification (NCBI taxonomy): domain Eukaryota; kingdom Metazoa; phylum Mollusca; class Gastropoda; order Neomphalida; family Peltospiridae; genus Gigantopelta; species Gigantopelta aegis. The sequence continues at coordinate 15,661 of NW_024534112.1, forward strand.
GACTCGATACGTTTTATCAGTTGTAATGCTTCAATCGCTGGCCTGCCTAACAGCGGCTCTTGCAGATTCTTCACAACATAGACCTCTTGAGTTGTAACAGCATTTTAAAACTTCATCCTTGTGCTGAATTTGCCCAACACATTCAGTGAGTTTTGGCCAGGGCCAAACAGTTCTTTCATAGACTTCTGAAGTGGAGTTTTTATCTGGTACACAGCCCTCTGAGATGACAGTTACATCTGCACCTGTGTCCATCTTGAAACGCACACTTTGGTTCTCCATGAAAACATTAACATACCATGATGCGACCCCCATCTTGGAAACTGCACCTAGAAATGCATTTTCTCTTGAATCTTCAGTCACACCACTAACATCTCGGTGAGACCTAGTTTTCTGTCCACCCGGCTTGCCAACCTTGCTGTAACACATTGCAGCATAATGTCCCATTTTAGAACACTTACGACATTCGGCATCTCTGGCTGGACAAACATCATGTGGTTTATGTGGCCTTCCACATTTCTTGCATTTCTTTTGTTGCACAGTATGTTTGGTTCCCGGGCTATTTCTCCTGTTCACTCTGTCTATGACCCCTGGTGTACTGCTCGTAATTGCTTTTGCTTGTATGTGTGACGACTCGTGTGCTCGGCACACTTCTATGCACGATGACAATGTCAACTTTCTATCCTCCAAGAGTTTCTGACGAACTGTGTCATCTCTCACTCCAAGTACTATCCTGTCTCTGAGCATACGGTCCTCATATGTATTAAAATTGCATGTTTTGACGAGTTTCCGCAGTGAAGTTACATATGCATCGATTGTCTCGCACTCTTCTTGGTTCCTTTTGTTGAAGAGAAATGTTTCGTATATTTCATTGGCTTCGCCTATGCAAAACTGCTCAAATTTTCTTAGCACATCGTTAATGTCATTTGCATCTTCATCTTGTCCAAAAGAAAACCCATCAAATATGTCAAAGGCTTCTTCACCTACGCATGCCAAGAAGACAGAAGTACGGAATTTAGGTGACTCAGTCTCTAATCTTGTTGCAATTTCGTAATTGCTCCATTGCCTTTTGAACTTTCTCCATGCTACCTCAATATTTCGTGCATGTACCTCTAATTTACTTGGAACAGGAATATTAGGTCGAAATTGGTGTCTCAACACTTGTTCAGCAACTTCTCCGTTCTCATTTTCTGCCATTTTTGTGTTTAATGTTCACGGATTTAACAGTAGACGGAAAACCGACAAATAGTTCAAGGGGTATAACTCTGTCTGTCCTGTTAGTATAGTTACAAATGCGGTTGTTTCCCTTGATTCGGCGAATCTTTTGCGCGGAACGTCCTGATGTCAAACTAATTTTGCTAATTGAACTGACAAGACGAGGCCGCGATTTCCTATTTCTGGAAGTACTCCAAAGTTCACCTTTGTTTGTTACAAAAACCTCCAGATTCTAACACCATATCGTGTTAGGTTGACCTGGGCGTACAGGTTCTAAGTCCTTGTAACGATAAACAATAAGAACGTGACACTTTTAGTATGCTGCAAGGTTTAATATCTAAGACTACCATTCCATGCCTGGGGTAACTCCCCGTATGTACTTCTGTATTAATTCCCAAAACTATGTTAGATGCTCTCTAATCTTACAATCTGTGAGGTTTTCATCTGTCGTGGATCCGGCCAGACAATCCTTGACAGTGTGACCGGGGCTTTAGATTGTGTAAATAAGAACAAAAAGACTTGTGACGGTACATGCTCTTAATTTCTTTTCGCCTGTGGCGATATTAATTGTTTTAGAGGGCCGTGTGCAGTTCCAATATGCACTTAAGCCCAGGTGGGCACCTTGTTACGTAATACCTTCGCGCGACCGTGCATCCCAATATGCACTTAGTCCAGGTGTGGAGGCCATGTGGCCAGTAGTTACGTAATACCTCTGCGAGTGCGGTTTCGACGACCGTGATTTTGGCGACTAGGCGTCAGTAAGTCTGGCGATCTAAGAAAAATATGCCGGCGTGGTCGCTGTGGAAATACAACTTGATAGGGGGAGGACCGCGTTGTACCCCCAGGCAATATTCGGTTTTATGATAAATTAGCTATGGTTTAGAGATATCGGGGAGAAACATATTGGAAGGCTACCAGGGAACGTTAGTCCGTTTGGACTTGGTAAATATCATTTCTGCTCTGTTGTATAACCTTGATGTGATTGATGTGACTTTAAATATTTTACTACTGTATTATACCAATATTATTTAGACGGTGCTGCCGGTCATCTGACGCAGTATACTGTAGGGTCACTGTTCTAAATAATTATTAAGGCTTAGCCAGTCATCCTAGAGGACCTAGGTAAACTGTAGGTTATTGTCCTTATTGTGATAGGTACCAGTATTAATTCTGTGTTACAAGGTTACTGAATGAGTAGTTAAGGGTTAATTAAAAATTATCCAGTTAGGAATAGAGTTGTAATTCCTTTATTAATTAAGTTCTCCTGGAAGCGTTTCTCAATTATCACACGTTACTGAACGAGTAGTAAGGGTTAATTAAAAATTAACCAGTTAGGAATAGAGTTGTAATTCCTTTATTAATTAAGTTCCCCTGGAAGCGTTTCTCAATTATCACACGTGTGGGTGTTGTGTCACGGTGAAGTGATTAGCATATTGTGTAAACTAGACACCTAGAGATTAACTAATTAAGTGATCAGTTCTGGGTTGTTATTATTTGTTGTTGTTAATTAACTACTGCGGCAGTACATTTGTCAGCGTAGGTTAATACAGATTCCAAATTGTATTGTGTTTTTGTTGTGTTTTCTAGTGAACTAAACGTGCTATATTATATATACTTTATATAAGATCGTATCTATCTATCTACGAAACTATAAAACATAAACAGAATAAACAGGCATGTGCGAAACCTTCGTGGTATATGCGCACGTTAAACAAGTTCCGCTCCGCTCACAGGGTTTTACACGCACATAGGGTTTTACGTACACATTCAGAGCAAGCTATTGATGAAACTTTTGGTATTCACAGTATGTGTGGCGCTGCGAATGGTAATTAAACAGACAACGAGAAATTGTTCCTAAATGGCGAGTATTTTGAATCATCTAACCGATTAACAATAATTAAACACGATTTATAATGTAAATTAATTGAAAGAATGGACAGCACTGAACAGACGACTATCTCTGTATCATGCTTCAATGTATGTGCTGAATAGAGAATAGAGTTGTCTGCTCTGAATAATCAATATACTCTTCAAAACAAAGATGGGGAATGTAGGAAATAACAGCCAATTAAAGAAGTATAAAGAGGTATCACTGTCTAGGAATAGATGCATGATATATATATATATATATATATATATATATATATATATATATATATATATATATGTGTGTGTGTGTGTGTGTGTGTGTGTGTGTGTGTGTGTGTGTGTGTGTGTGTGTGTGTGTATGTATGTATACTCTGCCAAAAAAGAAACGCATAGGCGAAATATTCATGGAAGTATCTCTTTAATACAAAGTGGCATAATTTCGTTATTTAAGATCGTATCACAGTAAAATTTGACATGAGTATGTGACAATGTTCTTGCTATGGACTGACGGCAGTGGAGGCGTTTTTTTCACCAAACAGCGTCGCACGAGGGCGCTGAAATCAGTACCTTGTGTGACCACCAGCAGCAGAAATCACTGCGCGACATCGCCTTGGCATAGACTGAATGAGTCTCTGAATCCGGACACGTGGAATCCTAGCCCATTCTTCCTGCAGTGCATATGACAGTTGCGGAAGCATCCGAGGCTCCGGGTCACGCTGGCGTACACGTGTGTCCAGTTCGTCCCATAGATGTTCAATGGGGTTGAGATCTGGTGATCTTGATGGCCATGTCAGCAAATTAATGTTCTCATTCTGTAGAATATCCATTGATACACGTGCCGTATGCGGCTTGGAATTGTCCTGCTGAAAGATTTCTCTCTGTCGATCCAAAATGGGAGGCATGTGACGGCGAAGAATTTTATCCCAGCAGCGTACAGCTGTCAGGTTGCCTTGTACGAACACAAGTTCACTTTGTAGGTGTATGAGATGGCTCCCCACATCATGACACTCCCTCCACCGAATCTGTCAATTTGGGGTACGCAGTTTTTGGCAAAACGTTTATTGCGGCGTCTGTAAATATGTTGTCGTCCATCACGTCGCTGTAGAAGGAAACGTGACTCGTCGCTGAACCATATTCGCCGCCAGTTTCCCAAGTTCCACCCCTGTACATTCGTGCACCAGCGAACACGTAAATGTCGATGTTGACGTCGCAGGACGATGCCAACATACGGTCTCCTAGCCCGTAAACCTGCTTCTCGAAGTCGTTTCCGAATGGTTTGTGCAGACACCCTTCTCAAACCAGGTATGCGTCCAGCAGTGTTCGCTGTTGTGGCAGTTCGGTGAGGCAAGTGCAGAACCCGGATGTAGCGATCTTGTGCTGCAGTTGTTATGCTAGGTCTCCCACATCTGGGCCGGTCTTCAGCTGATTGAAACTGCTGGTACCTGTCCCAGAGACGTGAAATGGTGTTCTGATGGATCTTCATGTGGCGTGTGACTGCTGACTGCGATTCACCTAACCGGAGGCGGCCTATTGCAATGTTTCGATTCGGCAGGCTTAGTCTTGGCATCTTGTAACTCGTCTACGTCGAAATGGAAATGAGGCATCATTGCGAGCATTGCAGCCTTAAATACCCAACACTACCCCACCCCCCCCCCCCCCCCCCCGAGTTGCACGTGCATTCGCCATAATCTGAACATTTCACGCAGATTTCCTGCAATTGTCGCACAACGTGCCACAACGTGCGTTAAATTTGTTTTAGGGTGCATTTGGGCATGCTATCCCATTCCAGTAACATTAACAAACATGGTCATTCAGCAACATTGTACAAAAAAGATATTTTGTAAAATCAAACACTTTTCTTCTTTCCCTATCACCTATGCGTTTCTTTTTTGACAGAGTATATATATATATATATATATATATATATATATATATATATATACATAGCCTATCAAAGTGCATATAAAAGATCCCTTGCTGCTACTGGAAATATTATCTCAAGCAATTGATTTATTATGTTGAGTGCTCAATATTTTAACTCTCATCATCAAGTATGTCTTCATCTTTTGCAAATTCTCTATTTTTGGGGGTTTAGCTCAGTCGGTTGAGTGCTCGCCTGAGGTGCCTGCATCGCAGGATCGAACCACCTTGGTGGATGCATTCAATTGATTGGGGTTTTTCCTCGTTCCAAACAGTACACCACAACTGGTCAAAGGCCGTGGTATTTGTTTCCCTGTCTGTGAAAGTGTGCATATAAAGATCCCTTGCTACTAATGGCAACATGTAGCTTATGATCTTGAGCTCTCAACTTATTATCTCAAGCTATCAATGTATTATGTCAAGCGCTCAACATATTAACTCTCGTCGACATGCATGTCGTTTTCTTTTGCAATTCTGTTTGGCTGTACAGTACTGATACAGAAGTCGAGAGGTAAAGATAATAAGTCGAGCGCTGGAGATACCAAATCGAGCACTAGAGATAAAAAGTCAAGAGTTTAACATAATAAGTTTAGCACTCAGTCAAACGCTCGAAATAATATAAGTCGAGCAGTCGAGATCATAAGTCGAGCGCTTGAAATAATCAGTAATGCGCTCAAGATAATAAGTCGAGAGCTCGAGATAATAAGACAATTCTTCATTCAGCATGCACAGAAAAAAAAGGTTGATCGATTTTAACTTGTGGTTTAAAAGTACATGTTTGTAGTTTGATGACGTCAGATATCGAAACTGTAGATATAAAAATCAACGTTTCCGCGCGCAGATTACCTAAATGGAAAGTGGGCCTTATGTTGAGATCTCGACTTGATGTTCAGGGCTCCTGGTTAGGCTATCGGTATACAGGCTGGTAGGTACTGGGTTCGGATCCCAGTTGAGGCATGGGATTTTTAATCCAGATATCGACTCCAAACCCTGACTGAGTGCTCCGCAAGGCTCAATGGGTAGGTGTAAACCACTTGCACCGACCAGTGATCCATAACTGGTTCAATAAAAGCCATGGTTTGTGCTATCCTGCCTGTGGGAAGCGCAAATAAAAGATCCCTTGCTGCCTGTCGTAAAAGAGTAGCCTATGTGGCGACAGTGGGTTTCCTCTAAAATAAAAATATGTCAGAATGACCATATGTTTGACGTCCAATAGCCGATGATAAGATAAAAAATCAAGGTGCTCTATTGGCGTCGTTAAATAAAACAAACTTTACTTTGATATTGAGGGCTGAACCTATTATCTTGAGCTCTCCAGTTATATTGTCGAATGCTATACTTATCTCTTGTCAATGCATACGTACCTTCAGTGGCATATACTCATGATAACAGATCGAGAGCTTGACATTACAAGTTAAAATTTTGAGATAATATGCCGACAATTCAAAATAATAAGTTAAGCATTCGACAAAACAAGTCCAGATTCAGAGATATAAGTCGAAGTTCAGTATCTTTAAAAGCAAGGAAAAAAAGTGTACCGGTATGTCCTAAATATATCATCATGTTATTTATTTTATGGGCGTTTCGCTTAGATTGTATGAAAAGAAATTTCGAGGCCTTAGTACATTTTGAATTACTGGTGTTTAACATAATGCTAGTTATTTTAACACTATGGCCGAACGTTGATTCATTTCTATGGCAACGGGATTAAATAATAATCATAACCATTCTGCATTACGTTTACATATGCAGTCCTCGGCTGTTACGACCGTGGTTCATATAGCCGAACTCCAATTCAATTAGATTACCGCTTAAGCAATAGGCGAACTTGTTGGCCTATTTCAACATTTAAAAAACGGGGGCAAAAGTGCAGTAATAAACTCTGATATCACGTTTTTTTCCGTCTTGAAACGAAAGTTCAACATTAAAATTTTGTATTGAAATTAGTTTCCGGTGTCGCGAAATATATTCGCCCCCCTAGAAAATCGCCGGCCGGCGATTCTATTTCGAAATAGAATCGCCCCAGTAATATATTGGTCTACTATGATAATGTATTTAGCTCTCCGGTTAGTCTATATAATAAATAACTATGTGATAAATAGAATCTCACATCCGTGCTAATTTTATTACAGTGGGTGTAATACAAATCCCATTGAACATAACTGAGACGTGAAATAGAACATTGGTTTTAAATGTAACAATGACACCGACATTGCACAACAATATAAATCGGTAAATGATTTATGTTTTAAAAAAACATTAAAACACAAAACATTCGGTCAGATGAAATCCAAAATTAACGGTAAACGAAAGTTCAAGGTTTAATTATTACACTTCAAACATTGTACATGTATTCAAATGTGATACTCATTTCCTCCTGTGGGTGTTAGAAACCATTCTTATAGTTCTCATTTTTAATATGTACTTCTTAGTGCGCTACATCTGACCTTAAACAATACTCATGGAATTATACTTATACATGTACGCTGTAAAATATCATCTAAGAACATCATTTTAGTAGCGTTATAACAGATATAAAATGTTTAGTACCACCACATTAAGACATTTGCTTACAAATATTTGACAATTCAAATGCATAATTAATAGGCTACATTATTCCAGTAACTGAAGTTGGATGTGTGCGTGTGTATGTGCGTGTGTTTATCTTTGCGAGGGTCTGTATCATATGTGTATATGTATGTATATGTGCGTGTGTGTGTCTATGTATGTGTGTGTGCGCGTGTGCGCGTGTGCGGCATGCTCACGTGTATAAAACATAACAGTGATATAAATATGTTCAACAATAATTTACCTGAATATTGTTCATTAAATGACAGAATAACTAAAAATGAGTAAGGGGCGAATATTTTATGGGGGTGATTCTATTTCGTCGGTCGGGGCGATTCTATTTCAAGGGGGGAGGTTTTATTTCGAAATAGATTCGCCGGGGGGGGGGGGGGGGGGCGGAAACTGTTACGGGGGCGATTCTATTTCGTGACAACGGCATACTTCTTAATTCATCCGAATCATTTCGTATACCCTCGGCATAATTCCGAAAGTTTTCAAATTCTTTTCACGTCACTGGCATGATTCTGTAAGTAAAGTTTTGATTGGTTGAATGAAAGATCAACTGGACATGAGCTCCAACGGGCTGCTATTAGGTCCACAGGTAATAGTTATTAACCCTGGTCACACTGTCAAGAATCAGGACGCCGGGTTAGCCACGGATACGACCCGGCATCATTCGAGACAATCCGTTGTCGTCCGTACTAAACTGCACCGATCCTTAGCGATCCGTAACGACCCGTAGCGCTTCCTGTTGTCAACTAACCCCTATCCTTAATAATCCTTGGTTTATCCGTTGAAAACCGTAGTTAAACCTTGGTGCATCCGTAGGGGACCGCGGATCGACCACTATCTGGGGTCATCTGTGAGGTTTTCATCTGTCGTGGATCCGGCCAGACAATCTTTGACAGTGTGACCGGGGCTTTAGATTGTGTAAATAAGAACAAAAAAAAAAATAATAATAATAATAATAAAAACCTACTTATTTCACATATTTAGATTGCGTTACTTTGTTCGTTTTCTTTTGCTTACAGCGGTAGTTTTTAGTGAGTGGTGTTTGATCAATCGGAACTGTTCTACCCTTTCACAACATACAACACCAATAGATCCGATGAGTCCATAGCATACGAATCGTTTAAATTTCCATCCAATAATATTAACAAACTTAACTATTAAATATCCGTAAACCCCAACCGGGACTTATTTATTCCAATCGGGACGAAAATGCCAGCGATGCAATACGTATAAATAATAAAATGAGCACACACTGTATTGTCTCAATCGCTTACTTTAATTAATGGCGTTTCCGAAGTACGGAAGCAAGGCGAAACTACAAAACATAAACAGAATAAACAGAATGCATCCATGGACACGATGACGATTCGTTATTATTAATGGTGTTTTTTTGTGGGTTTTTATTTTTATTATTTGTATATTTATAATAGAATTACTGCTATTTTTTAAAATTTTATTTTACCTTTTTATTTGTGTTTAGTTTTTGTATCTTTAGTTTCCTTACACACCCAATGTGTTCATATTTAAAGGGACATACCTTAGTTTTTAAACACTAAGGCATAATTTTCACCTGGACTCTAGTTTCAACACGTAAAAATGGACCCTATGTTTGGTTAATTTACAAACATGTAACAAATTTGGATACAAGAGAGTGAAACAAGAGTCCGTGACGTTGAAATACCCTTAAAATTTTACCAAAACGAGACTCCATAACAGTTACTTCTCAGATGTACGTGCGTTTTTAAAAATATGGGGAAAAAAGCATTTTGTGGTATTAGGAACACCAGGATAACCAGAAACACTTCGGTTATACGGAAATGGATACTCTAAGCAATAAAATATAAGTAATGTTTGATTTCAGTGATCATAAATGGATCTAATAGTGAAAAATATATCTTAGTGTTTAAAAACTAGGGTATGTCCCTTTAATATCTTCGTTATTACTAACCACGTAATTATTTATCATACATGTATGTATGCTTTATTTCGTTTATTTTAGACGTATTGATTTTCATGCATGAATGTGTTTTTAGATACTGCTAAAGCGATCCCCACCATTATCAAATATTGAAAATATGTATTTATTATAATTAATTTGCTATTTTTATTATAAAACTTGTAAGATGTATAACTCAAAGTTACAAATAACTTGAACTTGGTTAATGGGCGGATCCAGGAAAGATTTTGCAAGGAGGAGGGCACATGAACCATTTCATCAAAAGGACATCCCTGTAAAACAATGGGCACTTGAATAGTTATATAGTCTACGGGTTTTATTTGAGAGAGAGGGAGAGAGAGAGAGAGAGAGAGAGAGAGAGAGAGAGAGAGAGAGAGAGAGAGAGAGAGAGAGAGAGAGAGAGAGAGACAGACAGACAGACAGACAGACATACAGACACATAGAAACAGACAGACGGAGAGAGAGAGAGAGAGAGAGAGAGAGAGAGAGAGAGAGAGAGAGAGAGAGAGAGAGAGAGAGAGAGAGTGTGTGAGACGAGGAGGGAGTTAAAGAGAGAGACAAACAGATAAATAAAGAGAGAAAGG
>NW_024534113.1:0-25473 GCF_016097555.1 Gigantopelta aegis
ACCCGGGGTTTTACTTTTACAAATTCACCAATTCTAAATTCTAAACTTTTAATTTAAACCTTTAGATTTTAATGCAACCAACTTACTAACTTTTAATGATTTATTTAGTTAGTCCCAAAGTCCGTTAGACGGGTTCATTTATAAACTCCCATAGCTAAACCTTCAAACTCTTAATTTAAAACTGTATAGTGTTAATCAGACCAACTTAAAACTGTTAAAACAGTTTTATTATTGTCCAATAGTCCTTTAACTGACCATTTTACTTTATAAAAATTACTCAATTGTTAAACCTTTAATCTTTAAATTGCTTAAGATGTTAATGTAAACCAACATTTATCTGTTAAACCATTTTATTTGAGTGCCATTAAGTCCTTTAATACATTTACTTCACAAATTTTCCTTATTGTCTAAGCTTTAAGTTTAAATTAAAACTTTAACCTTATGCAACCAACTTTCTAAATTGTTATAGCACTTTTTTTATCAGCCCCATTAAGTCCTTTCGCCTACCTTTTACTTTATAAAATACTCAATAGTTTTTAAACTTCTAAAGTCTTTGAAATTAAGACTTTAGAGAGTTCTGCAACACTTACGAACTGTTAGAGCAGTTTAGATAGTTAGTTTCATAGGTCCTTTAGAATTAGCAGTTTATTGTCCCATACAATTTATTCAATAGTCCCTAAAAACCTTCTTAAGCCTTTTAAATTGAAGCCTGTAGAGTATTAATGCAACCAACTTACTAAACTGTTAATAACATTTTATTATTTAGTCCCATAGAGTATCCTTTAGATTGAGCTCTTTACTTTGTAAACTTCACTCAATAGTCTAACTTCTGAACTCTTTAATTAAAGACTTTAGAGTCTTATGCAAACCAACTTACTAAACTGTTACTAGCAGTTTATTTAGTTAGTCCCATAGACTCCGTTTGATGAGCAGTTTACTTTATAAATTTACTCGATAGTCTAAACCTTCTAAAGTCTTTAAATTAAAGATTTTGGACCTTCTAAAATCTTTAATTTAAAGACTTTAGAGTGTTAATGCAAACCAACTTACTAAACTGTTAATAGCAGTTTATTTAGTTAGTCCCATAGAGTCCTTTAGACTGAGCTTGTTTACTTTATAAACTTCACTCAATAGTCTAAACCTTCTAAAGTCTTTAATTTAAAGACTTTAGAGTGTTAATGCAAACCAACTTACTAAACTGTTAATAAAGTAGCATTTTATTTAGTTAGTCCCATAGAGTCCTTTAGACTGAGCTGTTTACTTTATAAACTTCACTCAATAGTCTAAACCTTCTAAAGTCTTTAATTTAAAGACTTTAGAGTGTTAATGCAAACCAACTTACTAAACTGTTAATAACAGTTTATTTAGTTAGTTCCATAGAGTCCTTTAGAATGAGCTGTTTACTTTATAAATTTACTCAATAGTCTAAACCTTCTAAAGTCTTTAAATTAAAGACTTTAGAGTGTTAATGCAAACCAACTTACTAAACTGTTAATAGCAGTTTATTTAGTTAGTCCCATAGAGTCCTTTAGACTGAGCTTTTTACTTTATAAACTTCACTCAATAGTCTAAACCTTCTAAACTCTTTAATTTAAAGACTTTAGAGTGTTAATGCAAACCAACTTACTAAACTGTTAATAGCAGTTTATTTAGTTAGTCCCATAGAGTCCTTTAGACTGAGCTGTTTACTTTATAAACTTTACTCAATAGTCTAAACCTTCTAAAGTCTTTAAATTAAAGACTTTAGAGTGTTAATGCAAACCAACTTACTAAACTGTTAATAGCAGTTTATTTAGTTAGTTTCATAGAGTCCTTTAGACTGAGCTGTTTACTTTATAAACTTCACTCAATAGTCTAAACCTTCTAAAGTCTTTAAATTAAAGACTTTAGAGTGTTAATGCAAACCAACTTACTAAACTGTTAATAGCAGTTTATTTAGTTAGTCCCATAGAGTCCTTTAGACTGAGCAGTTTACTTTATAAACTTTACTCAATAGTCTAAACCTTCTAAAGTCTTTAAATTAAAGACTTTAGAGTGTTAATGCAAACCAACTTACTAAACTGTTAATAGCAGTTTATTTAGTTAGTCCCATAGAGTCCTTTAGACTGAGCTGTTTACTTTATAAACTTCACTCAATAGTCTAAACCTTCTAAACTCTTTAATTTAAAGACTTTAGAGTGTTAATGCAAACCAACTTACTAAACTGTTAATAGCAGTTTATTTAGTTAGTCCCATAGAGTCCTTTAGACTGAGCAGTTTACTTTATAAATTTACTCAATAGTCTAAACCTTCTAAAGTCTTTAAATTAAAGACTTTAGAGTGTTAATGCAAACCAACTTACTAAACTGTTAATAGCAGTTTATTTAGTTAGTCCCATAGAGTCCTTTAGACTGAGCTGTTTACTTTATAAACTTCACTCAATAGTCTAAACCTTCTAAAGTCTTTAAATTAAAGACTTTAGAGTGTTAATGCAAACCAACTTACTAAACTGTTAATAGCAGTTTATTTAGTTAGTCCCATAGAGTCCTTTAGACTGAGCTGTTTACTTTATAAACTTCACTCAATAGTCTAAACCTTCTAAAGTCTTTAATTTAAAGACTTTAGAGTGTTAATGCAAACCAACTTACTAAACTGTTAATAGCAGTTTATTTAGTTAGTCCCATAGAGTCCTTTAGACTGAGCTGTTTACTTTATAAACTTCACTCAATAGTCTAAACCTTCTAAAGTCTTTAAATTAAAGACTTTAGAGTGTTAATGCAAACCAACTTACTAAACTGTTAATAGCAGTTTATTTAGTTAGTCCCATAGAGTCCTTTAGACTGAGCTGTTTACTTTATAAACTTCACTCAATAGTCTAAACCTTCTAAAGTCTTTAATTTAAAGACTTTAGAGTGTTAATGCAAACCAACTTACTAAACTGTTAATAGCAGTTTATTTAGTTAGTCCCATAGAGTCCTTTAGACTGAGCTGTTTACTTTATAAACTTCACTCAATAGTCTAAACCTTCTAAAGTCTTTAAATTAAAGACTTTAGAGTGTTAATGCAAACCAACTTACTAAACTGTTAATAGCAGTTTATTTAGTTAGTTTCCCATAGAGTCCTTTAGACTGAGCTGTTTACTTTATAAACTTCACTCAATAGTCTAAACCTTCTAAAGTCTTTAATTTAAAGACTTTAGAGTGTTAATGCAAACCAACTTACTAAACTGTTAATAGCAGTTTATTTAGTTAGTCCCATAGAGTCCTTTAGACTGAGCTGTTTACTTTATAAACTTCACTCAATAGTCTAAACCTTCTAAAGTCTTTAAATTAAAGACTTTAGAGTGTTAATGCAAACCAACTTACTAAACTGTTAATAGCAGTTTATTTAGTTAGTCCCATAGAGTCCTTTAGACTGAGCTGTTTACTTTATAAACTTCACTCAATAGTCTAAACCTTCTAAAGTCTTTAAATTAAAGACTTTAGAGTGTTAATGCAAACCAACTTACTAAACTGTTAATAGCAGTTTATTTAGTTAGTCCCATAGAGTCCTTTAGACTGAGCTGTTTACTTTATAAACTTCACTCAATAGTCTAAACCTTCTAAAGTCTTTAATTTAAAGACTTTAGAGTGTTAATGCAAACCAACTTACTAAACTGTTAATAGCAGTTTATTTAGTTAGTTCCATAGAGTCCTTTAGACTGAGCTGTTTACTTTATAAACTTCACTCAATAGTCTAAACCTTCTAAAGTCTTTAAATTAAAGACTTTAGAGTGTTAATGCAAACCAACTTACTAAACTGTTAATAGCAGTTTATTTAGTTAGTCCCATAGAGTCCTTTAGACTGAGCTGTTTACTTTATAAACTTCACTCAATAGTCTAAACCTTCTAAAGTCTTTAATTTAAAGACTTTAGAGTGTTAATGCAAACCAACTTACTAAACTGTTAATAGCAGTTTATTTAGTTAGTCCCATAGAGTCCTTTAGACTGAGCTGTTTACTTTATAAACTTCACTCAATAGTCTAAACCTTCTAAAGTCTTTAAATTAAAGACTTTAGAGTGTTAATGCAAACAACTTACTAAACTGTTAATAGCAGTTTATTTAGTTAGTCCCATAGAGTCCTTTAGACTGAGCTGTTTACTTTATAAACTTCACTCAATAGTCTAAACCTTCTAAAGTCTTTAATTTAAAGACTTTAGAGTGTTAATGCAAACCAACTTACTAAACTGTTAATAGCAGTTTATTTAGTTAGTCCCATAGAGTCCTTTAGACTGAGCTGTTTACTTTATAACTTCACTCAATAGTCTAAACCTTCTAAAGTCTTTAATTTAAAGACTTTAGAGTGTTAATGCAAACCAACTTACTAAACTGTTAATAGCAGTTTATTTAGTTAGTTTCATAGAGTCCTTTAGACTGAGCTGTTTACTTTATAAACTTCACTCAATAGTCTAAACCTTCTAAAGTCTTTAATTTAAAGACTTTAGAGTGTTAATGCAAACCAACTTACTAAACTGTTAATAGCAGTTTATTTAGTTAGTCCCATAGAGTCCTTTAGACTGAGCTGTTTACTTTATAAACTTCACTCAATAGTCTAAACCTTCTAAAGTCTTTAAATTAAAGACTTTAGAGTGTTAATGCAAACCAACTTACTAAACTGTTAATAGCAGTTTATTTAGTTAGTCCCATAGAGTCCTTTAGACTGAGCTGTTTACTTTATAAACTTCACTCAATAGTCTAAACCTTCTAAAGTCTTTAATTTAAAGACTTTAGAGTGTTAATGCAAACCAATACTAAACTGTTAATAGCAGTTTATTTAGTTAGTCCCATAGAGTCCTTTAGACTGAGCTGTTTACTTTATAAACTTCACTCAATAGTCTAAACCTTCTAAAGTCTTTAAATTAAAGACTTTAGAGTGTTAATGCAAACCAACTTACTAAACTGTTAATAGCAGTTTATTTAGTTAGTTTCATAGAGTCCTTTAGACTGAGCTGTTTACTTTATAAACTTCACTCAATAGTCTAAACCTTCTAAAGTCTTTAAATTAAAGACTTTAGAGTGTTAATGCAAACCAACTTACTAAACTGTTAATAGCAGTTTATTTAGTTAGTCCCATAGAGTCCTTTAGACTGAGCTGTTTACTTTATAAACTTCACTCAATAGTCTAAACCTTCTAAAGTCTTTAAATTAAAGACTTTAGAGTGTTAATGCAAACCAACTTACTAAACTGTTAATAGCAGTTTATTTAGTTAGTCCCATAGAGTCCTTTAGACTGAGCTGTTTACTTTATAAACTTCACTCAATAGTCTAAACCTTCTAAAGTCTTTAATTTAAAGACTTTAGAGTGTTAATGCAAACCAACTTACTAAACTGTTAATAGCAGTTTATTTAGTTAGTCCCATAGAGTCCTTTAGACTGAGCTGTTTACTTTATAAACTTCACTCAATAGTCTAAACCTTCTAAAGTCTTTAAATTAAAGACTTTAGAGTGTTAATGCAAACCAACTTACTAAACTGTTAATAGCAGTTTATTTAGTTAGTCCCATAGAGTCCTTTAGACTGAGCTGTTTACTTTATAAACTTCACTCAATAGTCTAAACCTTCTAAAGTCTTTAATTTAAAGACTTTAGAGTGTTAATGCAAACCAACTTACTAAACTGTTAATAGCAGTTTATTTAGTTAGTCCCATAGAGTCCTTTAGACTGAGCTGTTTACTTTATAAACTTCACTCAATAGTCTAAACCTTCTAAAGTCTTTAAATTAAAGACTTTAGAGTGTTAATGCAAACCAACTTACTAAACTGTTAATAGCAGTTTATTTAGTTAGTCCCATAGAGTCCTTTAGACTGAGCTGTTTACTTTATAAACTTCACTCAATAGTCTAAACCTTCTAAAGTCTTTAATTTAAAGACTTTAGAGTGTTAATGCAAACCAACTTACTAAACTGTTAATAGCAGTTTATTTAGTTAGTCCCATAGAGTCCTTTAGACTGAGCTGTTTACTTTATAAACTTCACTCAATAGTCTAAACCTTCTAAAGTCTTTAATTAAAGACTTTAGAGTGTTAATGCAAACCAACTTACTAAACTGTTAATAGCAGTTTATTTAGTTAGTCCCATAGAGTCCTTTAGACTGAGCTGTTTACTTTATAAACTTCACTCAATAGTCTAAACCTTCTAAAGTCTTTAATTTAAAGACTTTAGAGTGTTAATGCAAACCAACTTACTAAACTGTTAATAGCAGTTTATTTAGTTAGTCCCATAGAGTCCTTTAGACTGAGCTGTTTACTTTATAAACTTCACTCAATAGTCTAAACCTTCTAAAGTCTTTAATTTAAAGACTTTAGAGTGTTAATGCAAACCAACTTACTAAACTGTTAATAGCAGTTTATTTAGTTAGTCCCATAGAGTCCTTTAGACTGAGCTGTTTACTTTATAAACTTCACTCAATAGTCTAAACCTTCTAAAGTCTTTAAATTAAAGACTTTAGAGTGTTAATGCAAACCAACTTACTAAACTGTTAATAGCAGTTTATTTAGTTAGTCCCATAGAGTCCTTTAGACTGAGCTGTTTACTTTATAAACTTCACTCAATAGTCTAAACCTTCTAAAGTCTTTAAATTAAAGACTTTAGAGTGTTAATGCAAACCAACTTACTAAACTGTTAATAGCAGTTTATTTAGTTAGTCCCATAGAGTCCTTTAGACTGAGCTGTTTACTTTATAAACTTCACTCAATAGTCTAAACCTTCTAAAGTCTTTAATTTAAAGACTTTAGAGTGTTAATGCAAACCAACTTACTAAACTGTTAATAGCAGTTTATTTAGTTAGTCCCATAGAGTCCTTTAGACTGAGCTGTTTACTTTATAAACTTCACTCAATAGTCTAAACCTTCTAAAGTCTTTAATTTAAAGACTTTAGAGTGTTAATGCAAACCAACTTACTAAACTGTTAATAGCAGTTTATTTAGTTAGTCCCATAGAGTCCTTTAGACTGAGCTGTTTACTTTATAAACTTCACTCAATAGTCTAAACCTTCTAAAGTCTTTAAATTAAAGACTTTAGAGTGTTAATGCAAACCAACTTACTAAACTGTTAATAGCAGTTTATTTAGTTAGTCCCATAGAGTCCTTTAGACTGAGCTGTTTACTTTATAAACTTCACTCAATAGTCTAAACCTTCTAAAGTCTTTAATTTAAAGACTTTAGAGTGTTAATGCAAACCAACTTACTAAACTGTTAATAGCAGTTTATTTAGTTAGTCCCATAGAGTCCTTTAGACTGAGCTGTTTACTTTATAAACTTCACTCAATAGTCTAAACCTTCTAAAGTCTTTAAATTAAAGACTTTAGAGTGTTAATGCAAACCAACTTACTAAACTGTTAATAGCAGTTTATTTAGTTAGTCCCATAGAGTCCTTTAGACTGAGCTGTTTACTTTATAAACTTCACTCAATAGTCTAAACCTTCTAAAGTCTTTAATTTAAAGACTTTAGAGTGTTAATGCAAACCAACTTACTAAACTGTTAATAGCAGTTTATTTAGTTAGTCCCATAGAGTCCTTTAGACTGAGCTGTTTACTTTATAAACTTCACTCAATAGTCTAAACCTTCTAAAGTCTTTAATTTAAAGACTTTAGAGTGTTAATGCAAACCAACTTACTAAACTGTTAATAGCAGTTTATTTAGTTAGTCCCATAGAGTCCTTTAGACTGAGCTGTTTACTTTATAAACTTCACTCAATAGTCTAAACCTTCTAAAGTCTTTAAATTAAAGACTTTAGAGTGTTAATGCAAACCAACTTACTAAACTGTTAATAGCAGTTTATTTAGTTAGTTTCATAGAGTCCTTTAGACTGAGCTGTTTACTTTATAAACTTCACTCAATAGTCTAAACCTTCTAAAGTCTTTAATTTAAAGACTTTAGAGTGTTAATGCAAACCAACTTACTAAACTGTTAATAGCAGTTTATTTAGTTAGTCCCATAGAGTCCTTTAGACTGAGCTGTTTACTTTATAAACTTCACTCAATAGTCTAAACCTTCTAAAGTCTTTAAATTAAAGACTTTAGAGTGTTAATGCAAACCAACTTACTAAACTGTTAATAGCAGTTTATTTAGTTAGTCCCATAGAGTCCTTTAGACTGAGCTGTTTACTTTATAAACTTCACTCAATAGTCTAAACCTTCTAAAGTCTTTAAATTAAAGACTTTAGAGTGTTAATGCAAACCAACTTACTAAACTGTTAATAGCAGTTTATTTAGTTAGTCCCATAGAGTCCTTTAGACTGAGCTGTTTACTTTATAAAATTCACTCAATAGTCTAAACCTTCTAAAGTCTTTAAATTAAAGACTTTAGAGTGTTAATGCAAACCAACTTACTAAACTGTTAATAGCAGTTTATTTAGTTAGTCCCATAGAGTCCTTTAGACTGAGCTGTTTACTTTATAAACTTCACTCAATAGTCTAAACCTTCTAAAGTCTTTAATTTAAAGACTTTAGAGTGTTAATGCAAACCAACTTACTAAACTGTTAATAGCAGTTTATTTAGTTAGTCCCATAGAGTCCTTTAGACTGAGCTGTTTACTTTATAAACTTCACTCAATAGTCTAAACCTTCTAAAGTCTTTAAATTAAAGACTTTAGAGTGTTAATGCAAACCAACTTACTAAACTGTTAATAGCAGTTTATTTAGTTAGTCCCATAGAGTCCTTTAGACTGAGCTGTTTACTTTATAAACTTCACTCAATAGTCTAAACCTTCTAAAGTCTTTAAATTAAAGACTTTAGAGTGTTAATGCAAACCAACTTACTAAACTGTTAATAGCAGTTTATTTAGTTAGTCCCATAGAGTCCTTTAGACTGAGCTGTTTACTTTATAAACTTCACTCAATAGTCTAAACCTTCTAAAGTCTTTAATTAAAGACTTTAGAGTGTTAATGCAAACCAACTTACTAAACTGTTAATAGCAGTTTATTTAGTTAGTCCCATAGAGTCCTTTAGACTGAGCTGTTTACTTTATAACTTTACTCAATAGTCTAAACCTTCTAAAGTCTTTAATTAAAGACTTTAGAGTGTTAATGCAAACCAACTTACTAAACTGTTAATAGCAGTTTATTTAGTTAGTCCCATAGAGTCCTTTAGACTGAGCTGTTTACTTTATAAACTTCACTCAATAGTCTAAACCTTCTAAAGTCTTTAATTTAAAGACTTTAGAGTGTTAATGCAAACCAACTTACTAAACTGTTAATAGCAGTTTATTTAGTTAGTCCCATAGAGTCCTTTAGACTGAGCTGTTTACTTTATAAACTTCACTCAATAGTCTAAACCTTCTAAAGTCTTTAATTTAAAGACTTTAGAGTGTTAATGCAAACCAACTTACTAAACTGTTAATAGCAGTTTATTTAGTTAGTCCCATAGAGTCCTTTAGACTGAGCTGTTTACTTTATAAACTTCACTCAATAGTCTAAACCTTCTAAAGTCTTTAAATTAAAGACTTTAGAGTGTTAATGCAAACCAACTTACTAAACTGTTAATAGCAGTTTATTTAGTTAGTCCCATAGAGTCCTTTAGACTGAGCTGTTTACTTTATAAACTTCACTCAATAGTCTAAACCTTCTAAAGTCTTTAAATTAAAGACTTTAGAGTGTTAATGCAAACCAACTTACTAAACTGTTAATAGCAGTTTATTTAGTTAGTCCCATAGAGTCCTTTAGACTGAGCTGTTTACTTTATAAACTTCACTCAATAGTCTAAACCTTCTAAAGTCTTTAATTAAAGACTTTAGAGTGTTAATGCAAACCAACTTACTAAACTGTTAATAGCAGTTTATTTAGTTAGTCCCATAGAGTCCTTTAGACTGAGCTGTTTACTTTATAAACTTCACTCAATAGTCTAAACCTTCTAAAGTCTTTAATTTAAAGACTTTAGAGTGTTAATGCAAACCAACTTACTAAACTGTTAATAGCAGTTTATTTAGTTAGTCCCATAGAGTCCTTTAGACTGAGCTGTTTACTTTATAAACTTCACTCAATAGTCTAAACCTTCTAAAGTCTTTAATTTAAAGACTTTAGAGTGTTAATGCAAACCAACTTACTAAACTGTTAATAGCAGTTTATTTAGTTAGTCCCATAGAGTCCTTTAGACTGAGCTGTTTACTTTATAAACTTCACTCAATAGTCTAAACCTTCTAAAGTCTTTAATTTAAAGACTTTAGAGTGTTAATGCAAACCAACTTACTAAACTGTTAATAGCAGTTTATTTAGTTAGTCCCATAGAGTCCTTTAGACTGAGCTGTTTACTTTATAAACTTCACTCAATAGTCTAAACCTTCTAAAGTCTTTAAATTAAAGACTTTAGAGTGTTAATGCAAACCAACTTACTAAACTGTTAATAGCAGTTTATTTAGTTAGTTTCATAGAGTCCTTTAGACTGAGCTGTTTACTTTATAAACTTCACTCAATAGTCTAAACCTTCTAAAGTCTTTAATTTAAAGACTTTAGAGTGTTAATGCAAACCAACTTACTAAACTGTTAATAGCAGTTTATTTAGTTAGTCCCATAGAGTCCTTTAGACTGAGCTGTTTACTTTATAAACTTCACTCAATAGTCTAAACCTTCTAAAGTCTTTAAATTAAAGACTTTAGAGTGTTAATGCAAACCAACTTACTAAACTGTTAATAGCAGTTTATTTAGTTAGTCCCATAGAGTCCTTTAGACTGAGCTGTTTACTTTATAAACTTCACTCAATAGTCTAAACCTTCTAAAGTCTTTAATTTAAAGACTTTAGAGTGTTAATGCAAACCAACTTACTAAACTGTTAATAGCAGTTTATTTAGTTAGTCCCATAGAGTCCTTTAGACTGAGCTGTTTACTTTATAAACTTCACTCAATAGTCTAAACCTTCTAAAGTCTTTAAATTAAAGACTTTAGAGTGTTAATGCAAACCAACTTACTAAACTGTTAATAGCAGTTTATTTAGTTAGTCCCATAGAGTCCTTTAGACTGAGCTGTTTACTTTATAAACTTCACTCAATAGTCTAAACCTTCTAAAGTCTTTAAATTAAAGACTTTAGAGTGTTAATGCAAACCAACTTACTAAACTGTTAATAGCAGTTTATTTAGTTAGTCCCATAGAGTCCTTTAGACTGAGCAGTTTACTTTATATAAACTTCACTCAATAGTCTAAACCTTCTAAAGTCTTTAAATTAAAGACTTTAGAGTGTTAATGCAAACCAACTTACTAAACTGTTAATAGCAGTTTATTTAGTTAGTCCCATAGAGTCCTTTAGACTGAGCTGTTTACTTTATAAACTTCACTCAATAGTCTAAACCTTCTAAAGTCTTTAATTTAAAGACTTTAGAGTGTTAATGCAAACCAACTTACTAAACTGTTAATAGCAGTTTATTTAGTTAGTCCCATAGAGTCCTTTAGACTGAGCTGTTTACTTTATAAACTTCACTCAATAGTCTAAACCTTCTAAAGTCTTTAAATTAAAGACTTTAGAGTGTTAATGCAAACCAACTTACTAAACTGTTAATAGCAGTTTATTTAGTTAGTCCCATAGAGTCCTTTAGACTGAGCTGTTTACTTTATAAACTTCACTCAATAGTCTAAACCTTCTAAAGTCTTTAATTTAAAGACTTTAGAGTGTTAATGCAAACCAACTTACTAAACTGTTAATAGCAGTTTATTTAGTTAGTCCCATAGAGTCCTTTAGACTGAGCTGTTTACTTTATAAACTTCACTCAATAGTCTAAACCTTCTAAAGTCTTTAAATTAAAGACTTTAGAGTGTTAATGCAAACCAACTTACTAAACTGTTAATAGCAGTTTATTTAGTTAGTCCCATAGAGTCCTTTAGACTGAGCTGTTTACTTTATAAACTTCACTCAATAGTCTAAACCTTCTAAAGTCTTTAATTTAAAGACTTTAGAGTGTTAATGCAAACCAACTTACTAAACTGTTAATAGCAGTTTATTTAGTTAGTCCCATAGAGTCCTTTAGACTGAGCTGTTTACTTTATAAACTTCACTCAATAGTCTAAACCTTCTAAAGTCTTTAAATTAAAGACTTTAGAGTGTTAATGCAAACCAACTTACTAAACTGTTAATAGCAGTTTATTTAGTTAGTCCCATAGAGTCCTTTAGACTGAGCTGTTTACTTTATAAACTTCACTCAATAGTCTAAACCTTCTAAAGTCTTTAATTAAAGACTTTAGAGTGTTAATGCAAACCAACTTACTAAACTGTTAATAGCAGTTTATTTAGTTAGTTTCATAGAGTCCTTTAGACTGAGCTGTTTACTTTATAAACTTCACTCAATAGTCTAAACCTTCTAAAGTCTTTAAATTAAAGACTTTAGAGTGTTAATGCAAACCAACTTACTAAACTGTTAATAGCAGTTTATTTAGTTAGTCCCATAGAGTCCTTTAGACTGAGCTGTTTACTTTATAAATTCACTCAATAGTCTAAACCTTCTAAAGTCTTTAATTAAAGACTTTAGAGTGTTAATGCAAACCAACTTACTAAACTGTTAATAGCAGTTTATTTAGTTAGTCCCATAGAGTCCTTTAGACTGAGCTGTTTACTTTATAAACTTCACTCAATAGTCTAAACCTTCTAAAGTCTTTAATTTAAAGACTTTAGAGTGTTAATGCAAACCAACTTACTAAACTGTTAATAGCAGTTTATTTAGTTAGTCCCATAGAGTCCTTTAGACTGAGCTGTTTACTTTATAAACTTCACTCAATAGTCTAAACCTTCTAAAGTCTTTAATTTAAAGACTTTAGAGTGTTAATGCAAACCAACTTACTAAACTGTTAATAGCAGTTTATTTAGTTAGTCCCATAGAGTCCTTTAGACTGAGCTGTTTACTTTATAAACTTCACTCAATAGTCTAAACCTTCTAAAGTCTTTAATTTAAAGACTTTAGAGTGTTAATGCAAACCAACTTACTAAACTGTTAATAGCAGTTTATTTAGTTAGTCCCATAGAGTCCTTTAGACTGAGCTGTTTACTTTATAAACTTCACTCAATAGTCTAAACCTTCTAAAGTCTTTAATTTAAGACTTTAGAGTGTTAATGCAAACCAACTTACTAAACTGTTAATAGCAGTTTATTTAGTTAGTCCCATAGAGTCCTTTAGACTGAGCTGTTTACTTTATAAACTTCACTCAATAGTCTAAACCTTCTAAAGTCTTTAATTAAAGACTTTAGAGTGTTAATGCAAACCAACTTACTAAACTGTTAATAGCAGTTTATTTAGTTAGTTTCATAGAGTCCTTTAGACTGAGCTGTTTACTTTATAAACTTCACTCAATAGTCTAAACCTTCTAAAGTCTTAATTTAAAGACTTTAGAGTGTTAATGCAAACCAACTTACTAAACTGTTAATAGCAGTTTTTAGTTAGTCCCATAGAGTCCTTTAGACTGAGCTGTTTACTTTATAAACTTCACTCAATAGTCTAAACCTTCTAAAGTCTTTAAATTAAAGACTTTAGAGTGTTAATGCAAACCAACTTACTAAACTGTTAATAGCAGTTTATTTAGTTAGTCCCATAGAGTCCTTTAGACTGAGCTGTTTACTTTATAAACTTCACTCAATAGTCTAAACCTTCTAAAGTCTTTAATTTAAAGACTTTAGAGTGTTAATGCAAACCAACTTACTAAACTGTTAATAGCAGTTTATTTAGTTAGTCCCATAGAGTCCTTTAGACTGAGCTGTTTACTTTATAAACTTCACTCAATAGTCTAAACCTTCTAAAGTCTTTAATTTAAAGACTTTAGAGTGTTAATGCAAACCAACTTACTAAACTGTTAATAGCAGTTTATTTAGTTAGTCCCATAGAGTCCTTTAGACTGAGCTGTTTACTTTATAAACTTCACTCAATAGTCTAAACCTTCTAAAGTCTTTAATTTAAAGACTTTAGAGTGTTAATGCAAACCAACTTACTAAACTGTTAATAGCAGTTTATTTAGTTAGTCCCATAGAGTCCTTTAGACTGAGCTGTTTACTTTATAAACTTCACTCAATAGTCTAAACCTTCTAAAGTCTTTAATTTAAAGACTTTAGAGTGTTAATGCAAACCAACTTACTAAACTGTTAATAGCAGTTTATTTAGTTAGTCCCATAGAGTCCTTTAGACTGAGCTGTTTACTTTATAAACTTCACTCAATAGTCTAAACCTTCTAAAGTCTTTAAATTAAAGACTTTAGAGTGTTAATGCAAACCAACTTACTAAACTGTTAATAGCAGTTTATTTAGTTAGTCCCATAGAGTCCTTTAGACTGAGCTGTTTACTTTATAAACTTCACTCAATAGTCTAAACCTTCTAAAGTCTTTAAATTAAAGACTTTAGAGTGTTAATGCAAACCAACTTACTAAACTGTTAATAGCAGTTTATTTAGTTAGTCCATAGAGTCCTTTAGACTGAGCTGTTTACTTTATAAACTTCACTCAATAGTCTAAACCTTCTAAAGTCTTTAAATTAAAGACTTTAGAGTGTTAATGCAAACCAACTTACTAAACTGTTAATAGCAGTTTATTTAGTTAGTCCATAGAGTCCTTTAGACTGAGCTGTTTACTTTATAAACTTCACTCAATAGTCTAAACCTTCTAAAGTCTTTAATTAAAGACTTTAGAGTGTTAATGCAAACCAACTTACTAAACTGTTAATAGCAGTTTATTTAGTTAGTCCCATAGAGTCCTTTAGACTGAGCTGTTTACTTTATAAACTTCACTCAATAGTCTAAACCTTCTAAAGTCTTTAATTTAAAGACTTTAGAGTGTTAATGCAAACCAACTTACTAAACTGTTAATAGCAGTTTATTTAGTTAGTCCATAGAGTCCTTTAGACTGAGCTGTTTACTTTATAAACTTCACTCAATAGTCTAAACCTTCTAAAGTCTTTAAATTAAAGACTTTAGAGTGTTAATGCAAACCAACTTACTAAACTGTTAATAGCAGTTTATTTAGTTAGTCCCATAGAGTCCTTTAGACTGAGCTGTTTACTTTATAAACTTCACTCAATAGTCTAAACCTTCTAAAGTCTTTAATTAAAGACTTTAGAGTGTTAATGCAAACCAACTTACTAAACTGTTAATAGCAGTTTATTTAGTTAGTCCATAGAGTCCTTTAGACTGAGCTGTTTACTTTATAAACTTCACTCAATAGTCTAAACCTTCTAAAGTCTTTAATTTAAAGACTTTAGAGTGTTAATGCAAACCAACTTACTAAACTGTTAATAGCAGTTTATTTAGTTAGTCCCATAGAGTCCTTTAGACTGAGCTGTTTACTTTATAAACTTCACTCAATAGTCTAAACCTTCTAAAGTCTTTAATTTAAAGACTTTAGAGTGTTAATGCAAACCAACTTACTAAACTGTTAATAGCAGTTTATTTAGTTAGTCCCATAGAGTCCTTTAGACTGAGCTGTTTACTTTATAAACTTCACTCAATAGTCTAAACCTTCTAAAGTCTTTAAATTAAAGACTTTAGAGTGTTAATGCAAACCAACTTACTAAACTGTTAATAGCAGTTTATTTAGTTAGTTTCCATAGAGTCCTTTAGACTGAGCTGTTTACTTTATAAACTTCACTCAATAGTCTAAACCTTCTAAAGTCTTTAAATTAAAGACTTTAGAGTGTTAATGCAAACCAACTTACTAAACTGTTAATAGCAGTTTATTTAGTTAGTCCCATAGAGTCCTTTAGACTGAGCTGTTTACTTTATAAACTTCACTCAATAGTCTAAACCTTCTAAAGTCTTTAATTAAAGACTTTAGAGTGTTAATGCAAACCAACTTACTAAACTGTTAATAGCAGTTTATTTAGTTAGTCCCATAGAGTCCTTTAGACTGAGCTGTTTACTTTATAAACTTCACTCAATAGTCTAAACCTTCTAAAGTCTTTAATTTAAAGACTTTAGAGTGTTAATGCAAACCAACTTACTAAACTGTTAATAGCAGTTTATTTAGTTAGTCCCATAGAGTCCTTTAGACTGAGCTGTTTACTTTATAAACTTCACTCAATAGTCTAAACCTTCTAAAGTCTTTAAATTAAAGACTTTAGAGTGTTAATGCAAACCAACTTACTAAACTGTTAATAGCAGTTTATTTAGTTAGTCCCATAGAGTCCTTTAGACTGAGCTGTTTACTTTATAAACTTCACTCAATAGTCTAAACCTTCTAAAGTCTTTAAATTAAAGACTTTAGAGTGTTAATGCAAACCAACTTACTAAACTGTTAATAGCAGTTTATTTAGTTAGTCCCATAGAGTCCTTTAGACTGAGCTGAGCTTTACTTTATAAACTTCACTCAATAGTCTAAACCTTCTAAAGTCTTTAATTTAAAGACTTTAGAGTGTTAATGCAAACCAACTTACTAAACTGTTAATAGCAGTTTATTTAGTTAGTCCCATAGAGTCCTTTAGACTGAGCTGTTTACTTTATAAACTTCACTCAATAGTCTAAACCTTCTAAAGTCTTTAATTTAAAGACTTTAGAGTGTTAATGCAAACCAACTTACTAAACTGTTAATAGCAGTTTATTTAGTTAGTTTCATAGAGTCCTTTAGACTGAGCTGTTTACTTATATAACTTCACTCAATAGTCTAAACCTTCTAAAGTCTTTAAATTAAAGACTTTAGAGTGTTAATGCAAACCAACTTACTAAACTGTTAATAGCAGTTATTTAGTTAGTCCCATAGAGTCCTTTAGACTGAGCTGTTTACTTTATAAACTTCACTCAATAGTCTAAACCTTCTAAAGTCTTTAATTTAAAGACTTTAGAGTGTTAATGCAAACCAACTTACTAAACTGTTAATAGCAGTTTTATTTAGTTAGTCCCATAGAGTCCTTTAGACTGATAGTTTACTTTATAAACTTTACTCAATAGTCTAAACCTTCTAAAGTCTTTAATTTAAAGACTTAGAGTGTTAATGCAAACCAACTTACTAAACTGTTAATAGCAGTTTATTTAGTTAGTCCCATAGAGTCCTTTAGACTGAGCTGTTTACTTTATAAACTTCACTCAATAGTCTAAACCTTCTAAAGTCTTTAATTTAAAGACTTTAGAGTGTTAATGCAAACCAACTTACTAAACTGTTAATAGCAGTTTATTTAGTTAGTCCCATAGAGTCCTTTAGACTGAGCTGTTTACTTTATAAACTTCACTCAATAGTCTAAACCTTCTAAAGTCTTTTAATTAAAGACTTAGAGTGTTAATGCAAACCAACTTACTAAACTGTTAATAGCAGTTTATTTAGTTAGTTTCATAGAGTCCTTTAGACTGAGCTGTTTACTTTATAAACTTCACTCAATAGTCTAAACCTTCTAAAGTCTTTAATTTAAAGACTTAGAGTGTTAATGCAAACCAACTTACTAAACTGTTAATAGCAGTTTATTTAGTTAGTCCCATAGAGTCCTTTAGAACTGAGCTGTTTACTTTATAAAATTCACTCAATAGTCTAAACCTTCTAAAGTCTTTAATTAAAGACTTTAGAGTGTTAATGCAAACCAACTTACTAAACTGTTAATAGCAGTTTATTTAGTTAGTCCCATAGAGTCCTTTAGACTGAGCTGTTTACTTTATAAACTTCACTCAATAGTCTAAACCTTCTAAAGTCTTTAATTTAAAGACTTTAGAGTGTTAATGCAACCAACTTACTAAACTGTTAATAGCAGTTTATTTAGTTAGTTCCATAGAGTCCTTTAGACTGAGCTGTTTACTTTATAAACTTCACTCAATAGTCTAAACCTTCTAAAGTCTTTAATTAAAGACTTTAGAGTGTTAATGCAAACCAACTTACTAAACTGTTAATAGCAGTTTATTTAGTTAGTCCCATAGAGTCCTTTAGACTGAGCTGTTTACTTTATAAACTTCACTCAATAGTCTAAACCTTCTAAACTCTTTAATTTAAAGACTTTAGAGTGTTAATGCAAACCAACTTACTAAACTGTTAATAGCAGTTTATTTAGTTAGTCCCATAGAGTCCTTTAGACTGAGCTGTTTACTTTATAAACTTCACTCAATAGTCTAAACCTTCTAAAGTCTTTAAATTAAAGACTTTAGAGTGTTAATGCAAACCAACTTACTAAACTGTTAATAGCAGTTTATTTAGTTAGTCCCATAGAGTCCTTTAGACTGAGCTGTTTACTTTATAAACTTCACTCAATAGTCTAAACCTTCTAAAGTCTTTAATTTAAAGACTTTAGAGTGTTAATGCAAACCAACTTACTAAACTGTTAATAGCAGTTTATTTAGTTAGTCCCATAGAGTCCTTTAGACTGAGCTGTTTACTTTATAAACTTCACTCAATAGTCTAACCTTCTAAAGTCTTTAAATTAAAGACTTTAGAGTGTTAATGCAAACCAACTTACTAAACTGTTAATAGCAGTTTATTTAGTTAGTCCCATAGAGTCCTTTAGACTGAGCTGTTTACTTTATAAACTTCACTCAATAGTCTAAACCTTCTAAAGTCTTTAATTTAAAGACTTTAGAGTGTTAATGCAAACCAACTTACTAAACTGTTAATAGCAGTTTATTTAGTTAGTTTCATAGAGTCCTTTAGACTGAGCTGTTTACTTTATAAACTTCACTCAATAGTCTAAACCTTCTAAAGTCTTTAATTTAAAGACTTTAGAGTGTTAATGCAAACCAACTTACTAAACTGTTAATAGCAGTTTATTTAGTTAGTCCCATAGAGTCCTTTAGACTGAGCTGTTTACTTTATAAACTTTACTCAATAGTCTAAACCTTCTAAAGTCTTAAATTAAAGACTTTAGAGTGTTAATGCAAACCAACTTACTAAACTGTTAATAGCAGTTTATTTAGTTAGTCCCATAGAGTCCTTTAGACTGAGCTGTTTACTTTATAAACTTCACTCAATAGTCTAAACCTTCTAAAGTCTTTAATTTAAAGACTTTAGAGTGTTAATGCAAACCAACTTACTAAACTGTTAATAGCAGTTTATTTAGTTAGTCCCATAGAGTCCTTTAGACTGAGCTGTTTACTTTATAAACTTCACTCAATAGTCTAAACCTTCTAAAGTCTTTAAATTAAAGACTTTAGAGTGTTAATGCAAACCAACTTACTAAACTGTTAATAGCAGTTTATTTAGTTAGTCCCATAGAGTCCTTTAGACTGAGCTGTTTACTTTATAAACTTCACTCAATAGTCTAAACCTTCTAAAGTCTTTAATTAAAGACTTTAGAGTGTTAATGCAAACCAACTTACTAAACTGTTAATAGCAGTTTATTTAGTTAGTCCCATAGAGTCCTTTAGACTGAGCTGTTTACTTTATAAACTTCACTCAATAGTCTAAACCTTCTAAAGTCTTTAATTAAAGACTTTAGAGTGTTAATGCAAACCAACTTACTAAACTGTTAATAGCAGTTTATTTAGTTAGTCCCATAGAGTCCTTTAGACTGAGCTGTTTACTTTATAAACTTCACTCAATAGTCTAAACCTTCTAAAGTCTTTAATTAAAGACTTTAGAGTGTTAATGCAAACCAACTTACTAAACTGTTAATATAGCAGTTTATTTAGTTAGTCCCATAGAGTCCTTTAGACTGAGCTGTTTACTTTATAAAATTTACTCAATAGTCTAAACCTTCTAAAGTCTTTAATTAAAGACTTTAGAGTGTTAATGCAAACCAACTTACTAAACTGTTAATAGCAGTTTATTTAGTTAGTCCCATAGAGTCCTTTAGACTGAGCTGTTTACTTTATAAACTTCACTCAATAGTCTAAACCTTCTAAAGTCTTTAATTTAAAGACTTTAGAGTGTTAATGCAAACCAACTTACTAAACTGTTAATAGCAGTTTATTTAGTTAGTTTCATAGAGTCCTTTAGACTGAGCTGTTTACTTTATAAACTTCACTCAATAGTCTAAACCTTCTAAAGTCTTTAAATTAAAGACTTTAGAGTGTTAATGCAAACCAACTTACTAAACTGTTAATAGCAGTTTATTTAGTTAGTCCCATAGAGTCCTTTAGACTGAGCTGTTTACTTTTATAAACTTCACTCAATAGTCTAAACCTTCTAAAGTCTTTAAATTAAAGACTTTAGAGTGTTAATGCAAACCAACTTACTAAACTGTTAATAGCAGTTTATTTAGTTAGTCCCATAGAGTCCTTTAGACTGAGCTGTTTACTTTATAAACTTCACTCAATAGTCTAAACCTTCTAAAGTCTTTAATTAAAGACTTTAGAGTGTTAATGCAAACCAACTTACTAAACTGTTAATAGCAGTTTATTTAGTTAGTCCCATAGAGTCCTTTAGACTGAGCTGTTTACTTTATAAACTTCACTCAATAGTCTAAACCTTCTAAAGTCTTTAAATTAAAGACTTTAGAGTGTTAATGCAAACCAACTTACTAAACTGTTAATAGCAGTTTATTTAGTTAGTTCCATAGAGTCCTTTAGACTGAGCTGTTTACTTTATAAACTTCACTCAATAGTCTAAACCTTCTAAAGTCTTTAAATTAAAGACTTTAGAGTGTTAATGCAAACCAACTTACTAAACTGTTAATAGCAGTTTATTTAGTTAGTCCCATAGAGTCCTTTAGACTGAGCTGTTTACTTTATAAACTTCACTCAATAGTCTAAACCTTCTAAAGTCTTTAATTTAAAGACTTTAGAGTGTTAATGCAAACCAACTTACTAAACTGTTAATAGCAGTTTATTTAGTTAGTCCCATAGAGTCCTTTAGACTGAGCTGTTTACTTTATAAACTTCACTCAATAGTCTAAACCTTCTAAAGTCTTTAATTTAAAGACTTTAGAGTGTTAATGCAAACCAACTTACTAAACTGTTAATAGCAGTTTATTTAGTTAGTCCCATAGAGTCCTTTAGACTGAGCTGTTTACTTTATAAACTTCACTCAATAGTCTAAACCTTCTAAAGTCTTTAAATTAAAGACTTTAGAGTGTTAATGCAAACCAACTTACTAAACTGTTAATAGCAGTTTATTTAGTTAGTCCCCATAGAGTCCTTTAGACTGAGCTGTTTACTTTATAAACTTCACTCAATAGTCTAAACCTTCTAAAGTCTTTAAATTAAAGACTTTAGAGTGTTAATGCAAACCAACTTACTAAACTGTTAATAGCAGTTTATTTAGTTAGTTTCATAGAGTCCTTTAGACTGAGCTGTTTACTTTATAAACTTCACTCAATAGTCTAAACCTTCTAAACTCTTTAATTAAAGACTTTAGAGTGTTAATGCAAACAACTTACTAAACTGTTAATAGCAGTTTATTTAGTTAGTCCCATAGAGTCCTTTAGACTGAGCTGTTTACTTTATAAACTTCACTCAATAGTCTAAACCTTCTAAAGTCTTTAATTAAAGACTTTAGAGTGTTAATGCAAACCAACTTACTAAACTGTTAATAGCAGTTTATTTAGTTAGTCCATAGAGTCCTTTAGACTGAGCTGTTTACTTTATAAACTTCACTCAATAGTCTAAACCTTCTAAAGTCTTTAATTTAAAGACTTTAGAGTGTTAATGCAAACCAACTTACTAAACTGTTAATAGCAGTTTATTTAGTTAGTTTCATAGAGTCCTTTAGACTGAGCTGTTTACTTTATAAACTTCACTCAATAGTCTAAACCTTCTAAAGTCTTTAAATTAAAGACTTTAGAGTGTTAATGCAAACCAACTTACTAAACTGTTAATAGCAGTTTATTTAGTTAGTCCCATAGAGTCCTTTAGACTGAGCAGTTTACTTTATAAAATTTCACTCAATAGTCTAAACCTTCTAAAGTCTTTAAATTAAAGACTTTAGAGTGTTAATGCAAACCAACTTACTAAACTGTTAATAGCAGTTTATTTAGTTAGTCCCATAGAGTCCTTTAGACTGAGCTGTTTACTTTATAAACTTCACTCAATAGTCTAAACCTTCTAAAGTCTTTAAATTAAAGACTTTAGAGTGTTAATGCAAACCAACTTACTAAACTGTTAATAGCAGTTTATTTAGTTAGTCCCATAGAGTCCTTTAGACTGAGCTGTTTACTTTATAAACTTCACTCAATAGTCTAAACCTTCTAAAGTCTTTAATTTAAAGACTTTAGAGTGTTAATGCAAACCAACTTACTAAACTGTTAATAGCAGTTTATTTAGTTATTCCCATAGAGTCCTTTAGACTGAGCAGTTTACTTTATAAAATTCACTCAATAGTCTAAACCTTCTAAAGTCTTTAAATTAAAGACTTTAGAGTGTTAATGCAAACCAACTTACTAAACTGTTAATAGCAGTTTATTTAGTTAGTCCCATAGAGTCCTTTAGACTGAGCTGTTTACTTTATAAACTTCACTCAATAGTCTAAACCTTCTAAAGTCTTTAAATTAAAGACTTTAGAGTGTTAATGCAAACCAACTTACTAAACTGTTAATAGCAGTTTATTTAGTTAGTCCCATAGAGTCCTTTAGACTGAGCAGTTTACTTTATAAACTTCACTCAATAGTCTAAACCTTCTAAAGTCTTTAAATTAAAGACTTTAGAGTGTTAATGCAAACAACTTACTAAACTGTTAATAGCAGTTTATTTAGTTAGTCCCATAGAGTCCTTTAGACTGAGCTGTTTACTTTATAAACTTCACTCAATAGTCTAAACCTTCTAAAGTCTTTAAATTAAAGACTTTAGAGTGTTAATGCAAACCAACTTACTAAACTGTTAATAGCAGTTTATTTAGTTAGTCTCATAGAGTCCTTTAGAATGAGCGGTTTACTTTATAAAATTCACTCAATAGTCTAAACCTTCTAAAGTCTTTAAATTAAAGACTTTAGAGTGTTAATGCAAACCAACTTACTAAACTGTTAATAGCAGTTTATTTAGTTAGTGCCATAGAGTCCTTTAGACTGAGCTGTTTACTTTATAAACTTCACTCAATAGTCTAAACCTTCTAAAGTCTTTAAATTAAAGACTTTAGAGTGTTAATGCAAACCAACTTACTAAACTGTTAATAGCAGTTTATTTAGTTAGTCCATAGAGTCCTTTAGACTGAGCTGTTTACTTTATAAACTTCACTCAATAGTCTAAACCTTCTAAACTCTTTAATTTAAAGACTTTAGAGTGTTAATGCAAACCAACTTACTAAACTGTTAATAGCAGTTTATTTAGTTAGTCCCATAGAGTCCTTTAGACTGAGCAGTTTACTTTATAAACTTCACTCAATAGTCTAAACCTTCTAAAGTCTTTAATTAAAGACTTTAGAGTGTTAATGCAAACCAACTTACTAAACTGTTAATAACATTTTTATTTAGTTTGTCCCATAGAGTCCTTTAGACTGAGCAGTTTACTTTATAAACTTCACTCAATAGTCTAAACCTTCTAAAGTCTTTAATTTAAAGACTTTAGAGTGTTAATGCAAACCACTTACTAAACTGTTAATAGCAGTTTATTTAGTTAGTCCCATAAGTCCTTTAGACTGAGCTGTTTACTTTATAAAATTCACTCAATAGTCTAAACCTTCTAAAGTCTTTAAATTAAAGACTTTAGAGTGTTAATGCAAACCAACTTACTAAACTGTTAATAGCAGTTTATTTAGTTAGTCCCATAGAGTCCTTTATACTGAGCTGTTTACTTTATAAACTTCACTCAATAGTCTAAACCTTCTAAACTCTTTAATTTAAAGACTTTAGAGTGTTAATGCAAACCAACTTACTAAACTGTTAATAGCAGTTTATTTAGTTAGTCCCGTTAAGTCCTTTAGACTGATCAGTTTACTTTGTAAACTTTACTCAACAGTCTAAACCTTCTAAAGTTTTTATATTTAAAGACCTTAGAGTGTTAATGCAAACCAACTTACTAAACTGTTCAATAGCAGTTTATTTAGTTAGTTTCATAGAGTCCTTTAGACTGAGCTGTTTACTTTATAAACTTCACTCAATAGTCTAAAACTTCTAAAGTCTTTAAATTAAAGACTTTAGAGTGTTAATGCAAACCAACTTACTAAACTGTTAATAATAGTTTATTTAGTTTGTGCCATTAAGTCCTTTAGTACTAACAAAATTACTTTATTAAAATTTCACTTATTAGTCTAAGGTTTCTAAAGCTCTTTAATTTAAAGACTTTAGAGTGTTAATGCAAAACCAACTATGTTGGACTGTTAATTGCACAAATTAAATAAAATATAATAATAAGAAGTTTATAATAACTTTGGTTGCATTAACACTCTAAAGTCTTTAATTTAAAGACTTTA
Organism: Gigantopelta aegis; assembly: GCF_016097555.1. NCBI lineage: Eukaryota > Metazoa > Mollusca > Gastropoda > Neomphalida > Peltospiridae > Gigantopelta > Gigantopelta aegis. The sequence goes on from NW_024534113.1 coordinate 24,154, forward strand.
GAACGTTTAGACTGTTGAGTGAAGTTTATAAGTAAACAGCTCATAGAGTCTAAAGGACTCTATGAAACTTATCAATAATAAAGTGCTATGACAGTTTAGTTTAAAGTTGGTGTTTGCATTAACACTCTAAAGTCTTTAAGTTTAAGACTTTAAAAGTTTTACACTATTGAGTAACTTTATAAACTTCACTCAAACTTCTCATTCTAAAGGACTCTATGAAAATAGCTAAATGCAAACCGCTTATTAACAGCTTAATAAGGGGTTTGCATTAACACTTAAAGTCTTTAAATTAAAGAGTTTAAAGGTTTAGACTATTGATTGAAGTTTATAAAGTAAAGAGCTTGTCAGTACTAAAATGTTAATAGCAATTTATTTAGTTAGTTGTCATAGAGTCCTTTAGACTGAGCTGTCTACTTTATAAACTTCACTCAATAGTCTACACTTTCTAAAGTCTTTAAATTAAAGACTTTAGAGTTTTAATGCAAACAAACTTACTAAACTGTTAATAGCAGTTTCTTTAGTTTAGTCCATAGAGTCCTTTAGAATGAGCAGTTTACTTTATAAAATTTACTCAGTAGTCTAAACCTTCTAAAGTCTTTAAATTAAAGACTTTAAATTGTTAATGCAACACAACTTACTAAACTGTTAATAAAGTTATTTAGTTAGTCCCATAGAGTCTCTTAGACTGAGCTGTTTAATTTATAACTTCACTCAATAGTCTAAACCTTCTAAACTCTTTAATTTAAAGACTTTAGAGTGTTAATAAAAACCAACTAACTAAACTGTTAATAGCAGTTTATTAGTTAGTAACATAGAGTCCTTTAGACAAGCAGTTCACTTGATAACATTACTCACCCAATAGTCTAAACCTTGTAAACTCTTTAAATTAAAGACTTATAGTGTTAATGCAAAAACAACTTACTAAACTGTTAATAGCAGTTTATTTAGTTAGTCCCATAGAGTCCTTTAGACTGAGCTCTCCTTACACTATAAACTCACTCAATAGTTTGTTAAACCTTCTGAACTCGTTAATTTAAAGACTTTAGTGTGTTAATGCAAACACAATTTACTAAATGTTTAATAGCAGTTTATTTAGTTAGTCCCATAGTGTCCTTTAGAATGAGTAGTTGTACTTATAAAATTTACTCGATAGTCTAAAAACCTTCTAAAGTTCTTTAAATTAGAGACTTTGTGAGTTTTAATGGGAACCCCCTTATCTGGAAGTTTAATAGCAGTTATTTAAGTCAGTCCATATGTCCTTTAGACTGAACGTACTGTTACTGTACTCAATTGTTTAAAGTAAACCTTAAACTGGAATAG
>NW_024534114.1:0-49779 GCF_016097555.1 Gigantopelta aegis
CGCCTTGTTTTTTGCTTTCTGCTTTATTTTTGACATAACGTAATTAATTACTGGTAATAGTTTAAGGGGGGGTATAATTGGTGGGTTGGGTCATTAATATTTATTTTATTAGTGTGGACTAAGGGTTTAGTAAAGTAAATTTCTTTTATGTTAAATATGCACCATCTTTGGCTCTCATACCTAATCTGGTTATGTCTGATTATTTTTCATCCCTCTTCTCTCTCTTCTTCCTTTTCTCCACTGGTTTTGGAGCTCAAATTGGTTATTATATCGGATTTATAGTTAATTGTGGTATGACAATAAAAGTTCCCTTTAATGTAATCAAAACATTAGTAGTAAAATAAAATATTTTTATTTTTTGTTGTTGTCCTTTGTTTCGTTCCTCAATTCTAATGGTTTTGTGTATTTGTTATATTTTCCTCATAAGACTTTGCCGCTGTTAAAGCAAAAGAGAGAACTCGAAAAATATCAACCCCCAAATCCGTGAAAGAGGCAAGACTAATATGTCTAGATAGGAATGTTGATGATCAATGGAGAAGAATTACAGTCATCAGATGACTCTGACTTGGAGGACTATTTGATGGTAAAGTTAGCAAGTATATCATATTTTAAATTGATATGTTCTTTTATTTTCAGAGGTCCTTTAGCTCCAAAACGTGGTGTACCACATAATGGTAAGAATATATTGCTATGCGTGTAAATTTTACTTTGTTAGGTTTAAATGCAGTCATTCCATTTTATAGTGTCATTAACATTTTTTAGGCATGTAGTAGGTTGGGAGAATTGTATTCAGAACAATTGCAATAAGTAGAGATAATTTTTACCTCTCTTCATTCATAATTGTTTTGTCGAATTGATGTATCTATTCCATCTTTGTCCATATAACTACAAACAATCTTCTGTTCACTTTAGGATTTCATTGACTTCAAAAAAAAACATGTTTTGGTACTGCTGACGCTATATCTGCTCTTATTTTGGAGCACATGTCCTATCTACATTAGTGGCTTTATTATGTTGTTAATAGAAGATTCTAACTTTTAAAATTTTTAATGTCCTGATTGAATGGCAATTTAAAGATGTTATAGAGCCTTTAATTATTTTGTTATTAGCGTAGCGTTAGGAATGTAATCACAGTAAGATGGATGAACTAACAAATGAACCACATTTCAATATTAAAATTATTATCTAGGAATTCAGACAAGTACTTCATTGCGCAAGCTCTTTCTGTAATCTCTTCTGCTAAGTATGTCCCTTCAATTACTACAATAATTGGTTACTTTATGGCATATGCCACTGTTCTGTAAGTATACCCTATATATTTAATTATACACTTTACAATATTATTTTCATCTTTCTAATTATAGGCCATATGGTACCATGGTATTTTATTTCCACTTGGTCATGTCCACATCCTGGTCAGTTTGACTCCTGATGAAAGTATTCGCATGCAGACTGCAGTGCCATTTTGTCATCTTGTATCTATGGAAACCGTGAGTTTTTGAAGAGCTGTGGTCAACTCCACCCATTTATCTATTTTCCCCTATATAATTTCACCTATCGCTGATTTTAACTGTACTGACTCGAGTTGTCAACAAAAGTGATTTAAATTCTCACTAAAAACTGGTTTCCGTGAGTTTACTCCTCCCTATGACGTTTTATGACATCACTTCTATAGCCTTACACTTTATTAGTAGGTCTTATCACTATTTATTTGGGTGCCCTCCCTGTCGGAGCTGGATGGGTACCCCCTGGTGGCTGCCTGGATATTAATGCCTCTAGCAATTACTTTATTTTTTATTGTCTTCTCTGCTGGACACTCCTGTTGAACTCACGTTCCCCTCTGTAGAATAGGTACATAGAAATAATATTATTGACTATTCGCATATTTTGAAAAGTTCATGACATATAGAGGGATGAAATTGAATGTGTCAAGTCTCATTCTCGAACTCCCATAACAATGGGGTAACTGGAATGAAGTTTTGATATTACAATTCCCTAATAAGATCATTTAATTTTTAGGTGTCCATGTTTGTTTTATTGTATTGAACAAGATCAATTTAAGCTACTATTTGAACTCAATGTCTATGGATTAATATTCTAATAGGGTCATTATGTATCTTTCTAACTACTTTAAAAGAAGATCTGAAGATACATTAACAGGGGAATGTAAATTCTAAAGTAATTTTATGATACGTTGTTTGTAATATGTTTGTATGATAGTCAAGGCCTTTTCTGTTTGAAGAAGATTACGTAACAGCTCTCTTGTTGATAGATCTGATAGTGCAACTTCTGTGTACAAGAGTTTATGAACATTTTGTTTTATAACTTTATTAGTGATAATTACAATCTGCTGCATATTCTTATAAATATTCATATACTCCCACCACGTTATTGTTATTAGTGGTTGTTTGGTGACTCTATTCTTTCTCCTCCTCTCATAGGTCCATAACTGCCAATAGAATTGGCTCTTTATCAAACAAACAAGCAATGTACCATGATCAGGAGTCCTAATGAACTAAACAATACTATTACAGCTTGAAAATGGTAGTATCTCTCAGTTAAGTTGATCTTAGAACATCCTGGACTGTATGCTCGGATCCAGTTACGTCCTGCCTTGTCAAGTATATAACTCACTGGCTATTACTAGATTCTTGTCTAGTAGTGTTCTGTTAAAACTTACTGTAATTTTTTATGGAGTTTTCTAACAAATATCCTGCAGCATCTTGTAGTAGCCATTAAAAGCGGTACCGATGTACCATCAAGATATTACTGGCACTGGATGGACACAAGTGGTATAATCTTGATATGACTGACCCAAGTCAATCTGTCCCAATGGATTATATACTTTTGAACGTAACACTGCTCCTTATCGAACCTGTCCCATGTTATACAGCTGGATCTTGTACATCATTTAACTTCAGTACTGGGTGTTCCAAGTTATGTGACGTATGATTAAGGAGTTCAGATTGGGTCACCACTGATGCATTAATAATGGACTAGATTTGGCATAGCTGATTGGTTATTTGATGGAGTACATATTTATTCTGGCACTGAGTTTGTTTTGGGGATTTGTTATTGCCATTTCTACAAAATATGACAATCATTGGATGAGTGTCCATGGAGTAACATTTATATTCACAAAATGACTACTTAAAAAATAATAATATTCCTGACTGGGCTGAAAAATAGCTATTTTTGTGATCTCGTAGAACTACTGGTGGTTACTCTTTAGGCCTGATGATTCAGTATGGGACGCTCAGAACTGTCTCTCTTGGAGCACCTGCTGTACTTTAAATGTACATCACAATTTTGTAAAACTTTGCTGCAATCAACAACTGAAGATATTCAAATTAATCTATGTTTTAATCAAACAGCTATGTAAGACATGGAATTGAGATGATTGAACTCTATGCCCTACCTATTGCTTCCTCTTAGATTTCCTCACATATTGTATTGGTTCATACTTCACTCAATATATGTAGTTCTGTATATAAAATGATATCGTTTGTTTTTCTCCTGATTGTTTTGTCGAAACATGATACTCCTCTACATAACAAGTTTGTGTGTGATTTTTATTATTCATAGTTTATTATCGACATTAATAAGTACTAACATGTTTACCGACACCATTATTAATAGTATTCAATGTTATATCCGAGAATGCGGATATTTCGAGTACACGTGGTATTAATGCAGCTGGACGGAGCGAGGGTTGCACTAAAAGAGAGGTCTCTTTAAAGCTGTTAGATTAAATTACCAAGTTAAACTTCTTCATTAGTTGATAATAACATTTGTTATCATCTAAGTTTGAGTGTATAAATTCTTGTATTCTAGAAATAATCTTTGCACTATATATATTCATATATTCTCACAGAACTCTATTGTCAATATGCCAATTGTTATGGAGAATCAGACCTCACCAGAACCCACCCTCTCCACAATGAGTCTGCAAATACTGCTCAATTTAATGGAAAAACAAGTAGAATGATAAAGATGGACTTTGCCCTTATCATCATAATATTCACAAAACTCCAGATGGAATTGGTGTGTATTAGTTAATGACGATGTAATACAATAATAATATCTATATTGATAACGTTCCAGTACTGATATTAGTATTTCTTGAATTATGACACAACATTACATCATGTTATAATAATTACTATTATTATGTAATGACTATGTATTGCATCATAAAATGTTATGTAACCTTGACACCTTGACACTTCTCTTTATATCACAGAGACTGCATTGTTATTATTACATTATATACAGGAGACGTAACATGTAAATATATTATAATACACACACTTGTGCATGTTATGTACAATACATACTTTGCTATGAGATGTATTGATAATAGAGGCACCTTGATGTAATGAAACACATTGTATAATATCTTTTGATCTTTCTATTATTATAGTAATCTTTTTGTATTTGATAAAACTTTCAATGTCTATTTAGTTATTGTATGAAATATGTGTTCTATTATTGTATAGATACGGTCATATTATGTCATCCAATTTGACCAGTGGTATTAATCACGAACACTTAAAACAATTCTAGTTGTCTTAAATGAGACCTTAATGACGAGTCTCGGGCTGATGTCGTCAAGAATGGAACTGGAGTTCTCCTCCTTTGAATAAAATGTTAACACAATGAACTTGATTCCAATGAGTGCTCACATAAAGCTCATACAGAATGGACATAGCCCTGTGTTGACTGTAAAGAAGGAGATGAATCAGTTGAGGAAACTTTCCATTGATGCAGAATGAACATGAGTCTATAAAGAATGAAGGCTCTCGTCTGTGGATACTGAATCAGAGACATCTGACATATCTAAGAAGAAAACAATGACAACACAGAAGAATTTGCACTTTCTCATTTAAATTAATATTACCTTCTGTTCCTGAACCAATAGATATTGTGGTAAGTATATTAGTTAGTAATTGTCTCTTTATCTTTTGGTTTCTCTCTCTCTCTCTCTCTCTCTCTCTCTCTCTCTCTCTCTCTCTCTCTCCTCTCTCTCCTCTCTCTCTCTCTCTCTCTCTCTCTCTCTCTCTCTCTCTCTCTCTCTCTCTCTCTCTCTCCCTCTCTCCTCTCATCTCTCTCTCTCTCATCTCTCCTCTCTCTCTCACTTACTCCCCACCCACACTCACCCACACACACCTCATTGCAGCACAATTGCTAAAGATACAGTAAATGATTTATTACAGTATGCATTTGAAAGACCAGAGACTTGCTATAGAACTTGCCTTTCTGTTCGTATGAATGGTAAAGGTTAGATAATTTTGCAGAACTTGGTTCTATAAAAGGACTCAAAAATAAGTCAGTACTTGAACTAGCAGAAGGTGAATCTATTGATTCTTACATGTATCCATTTTCGACTGCATTCATCCATTTTTTATTACCATTAGTGCCTCCCATTCATCCATTTTAGAGCACTACTCTTTACGTGATGTTATTGTACATATTCAGCGTTTTCAAGAACTGTTAGGTTCTAATCCACTTCAGCAATCCTCTTTTCCTGCAACAATGGTCTGTCACTTTCATTTCTGTCCTTAATTGCCAATACTTAGAAGACATGGTACTATATTTAGCACATATTATGATGTAATATGACACTGTTATTACCTCATCCTAGCAACAATTAATCGTCAACTGGATCAAGATATTCCCTCACCTCCAGTATCTTAGTCCTGAGGAGTCTTTTGTATCTCTTCCTTTAGTACCTTTCTATCCTCCTTACTTGAACAACTAACCAGGTATGAAATATGGCAACAATAATATATTCTCTGATGTGGTTAACTCACAATACTGCAATGAGTGTGTGGGCGTTATACTATTTATTATTCTATTAGATTCCTGAGTTTCTGAAACAATTGGCATATAGTTCTTGGAACCCTCCATTACCCAATAGAAAACTGAAAGGTATAATATACTGTTCCTCTATTATATTATGTTGTACAATGTATTAGGTGATATAGCATATCTTGATATAAAGACGTTAGAAGGTGAGGAGTATTGCGTGACTGCGTGTCCTACTGGGTTTCTACTTGAATCGAACTGTTCCTGGGGGGAGTTTTTGACCCCTCCCCTAGAAAGATAGCTCATCACTGTCAACATCTTATTACACTGTTACAACAGGTATGAATTGATTGATGGATGAATGGATGAACAAATAAAGAAGGTCTGTTTTGATAGATGAATGAAATATGATGGCATATGAAAATATTTACCATTTATTTCTCTAGATAAGTCCACTCTCTTCGTAAGAATTATTCCTTACTTCAAAATATGGGTAATCATTTTCTAATATAATAATTCCATGTACTGTTGTTATTTTATATAGAGAAAAGAAACATGCATTTGAAGTCTTTCCAGTCCCGTATCCAGGTAACTAGACACACCCACTTGATTACATTACTATATCTCCATTAGTATATCCTTGGGTTGTGCCTAAACTAGAAGCTAAGCCTTTGATTTTTCGTATTGATGACAGTGAGTTAGTCCCTGCTATTATCTCTTTAATTAACTTATAATTTATTAGCCATGGGTTAAAAGCATCAACTGATGATTTACTTGTAGGACAGGTAAGCCACACCCATTAGTAATTGTTGTCATGTGACTGGTAGTTACGGGACTGGAACGAGGAACTACAGACAACTAGGGAGCTACCTATGGCTTCTCTTCAACATCGTGTGTTTAGAGATCGAGCTCTTTTTAAAAATCCATTCTGACTTTATTCAGGCTGCAGTGAGAGGAGCTAAGGCTGCTATTGATGGTCAGCTCCACCCACTTAATCCAGCCGATCCTGACAAGTAAGTTGATAAAATACATTTTTTAAACACTCTTGTCCTTACTCTTTCCAGACATCATATGTTTCTTTGGATAACATATTCTTCAGTACTGGGTTTGATGGGCGTGGTCATTTCAAAGATTTTGGCGGAGACGAAGCTGGCCACGCTGCAGCTGTAAGTATCCCCTTTATTAGTGGGTGTGGTCTATTATCAACATTATTACAGAACTATGATCTCCAGGTGTTGGTATTGTAGAGAGACTTAATATTGAGGTATAGTTTCATTATGATAGAGCTATCTGATCTGGTGGGTTGTATGTAGGGATTGCACACATTAGGTGCTGTTCTCATAGATTATCGTGGTTACCATGTCTTTGCTCAGAGCATAGTTCCAGGACTTCTACAGAGAGAACATGAGTCTTCCATTGTTATGGTTCTATGGATAACGGGAAGACTATTATCATGAATGACAAGTTTCAGGAACTGGTTAGTCTGGTTTTAATAAGTTGTTTTACTAGTCATGTGACCTCTCACTTACAGATGAGGTCTTGCGCTAAAGAACTTCATTTACGAGAACACAAGTATGCATCTCATTAATATTCATTAGCTTGAACTGCTCGACCATGTAATTAGAGTACTAACAGAAGTTAATGAGGAGGTGGAGCTACCAGTGTCAAAAAAAAAAAAAAAAAAAAAAAAAAAAAAAAAAAAAAAAAAAACTTGGAGGTAAAGGGGATCAAGGTACTGATGGACGTCACTATATTTTTGGATCTTTTCCGCATATTACCTCCTGATTTAACTATGTAGACAGTTAGTCATTACATGTAATGTATATTGTACCAATACTCTTTAGTTGGTGGAGATAAGGCTAGTGCCCAAACTAATGGACTCAGACACAAACTGTATATCCTCAGACCTGAACTAGTTTGATGGATTTGTACGGTAATTACTAAGAGATAATAACAATATAATATATTTTATTATATTAGGACACAAGAAGACTAGCATTAGAGTTGCATATGTTTCAGGAGATGCAGAAAGTAAGAAAGAGTCCCATATTAGTTAATATTTACTTATTATTGTGTAGAGTTTGTCTCACAATAAGAGAAATCAAAACAGAAATGAGGACAAAGTCGAGAACAGCAATCCAGAAGAAAAGTAAGGACAACAATTCAGAGGATAAAGTCAAAGAAGATGCCATTGCTACTATTAGTGAAGACAATGAAAAGACTATGGAGCATCCTCACATGGCATTGGAAGAAAGCCCCTCCTCCTCTTCCACTTCTCCTCTGTCTAATTTGCCTCTGAGCTCTCTCCCGACTGTCCTGTTGTCATGTTATTGACAGATGATGTAGTTGGAGAAACTGATAGTAAAGAACTTGATAATTCTGATTTGACAAATTTCTCATGTTGGAGAGTCTTGATTTGGAGAAACAATGTGGACCAGAAATTGCTGGAGATGAAGAGATACTTTCATCAACTGTGAACTCTGCTTTAAATCTAAATGATGTTACACTTGAGCCATCTCAAGACAAAACTGGTTAGACTTGTTTAGTTATTTGTATTAAACTAGTTTAACTGGTTTTATTATAGAGCTAAAGATGATACAACCACCTTATTACCACAACCACCAAAAGAATTGACTGACATTCAAAGTATTTTGAAACTAGTTATTAAATAGTTATTAATTATTCTTGCAGCCTTTGATGTTCAGTTTAATGCTGACATTTATGCTCCTAATGTGCGTCATGCTGACTCTACTGAAGAACTTGAAAAGACAGAAAACTTGTTCATGATGTAGCTGGATTTTAACTAACACTATTATTCCAAAATTTGTGTAAGTATTTTTTAGACAGTCCATTTAATTTAATTATATGTGTCTATTACCACTAGGTTCGAGACTGTGTTTATCTTAAATATATCTCCGCTAGATGGAAGTTCACTCAAAATGCAACTTCATGCCCGAGGGATTAATTTACGATATCTTGGGAAAGATTGCTACATTGTCTGCTAACAGAGATGATCTTGATCATTTATTTGTAAGATATATCATTCACTTTTATTCATCATTTTACTTTTCATTGATCCATTTACTTTTTATGATTGATCCATTTTACAGAGACTGTGTATCAATGAAATGATACTAAGAACCGCAAGACGAAAACTTCGTAAAGTTCTCCTAAACACACCACTCCATCGTACAGCAGCTGCAATAGCTCACGTCCTCAATTGCTTCCTAGTAAGTATATTATTAACTATTTAATAACTAGTTATTAAAAATAATTTTGTAGACTGATATTGAAGATGGACAAAGTGATGAGGTAAGTTTCTGTTGTTCATTATATAATTATATTGTGTTCTTATAGAGTGGTGGTGCTAAAAAGAAATCTAAAAGAAAGCGAGGTGGTAAAGAGGCTGTCGTTAAGGTGACCTCCTCTGGCAAAGGTGATTTTTAATTAATGTAGGCGGAGCTGGTTTTTATGGATTTTATTAATTAATAGACTCTTCATTTACTGGATTAACTCAATCAAAATTATGGAAATTAATACAGGAAGATGTATCACTTCATTATCGATTTGAACTAGACTTGTAAGTAGGACATCACAGAATGTTTATAATGTGTGTCTTGTATAGTACATCTGTAACACAAGTTTGTTCACAATATGATATTAATAAAGTGACATTTTAAGGGAGTTCTGTCTTAAGAACGGTATGGATGAATGAATAGATGAATGGACAAATGGATGGATAGGCGGACTACTAAATGGATTCATATTTTCTCTAGGTATACAGATCTTACTGAAAGATTACAAGTACTCATCCCTCACTCCATTTCATGAAGATGACATCACCTCACTGGTGCCTGTTGTTAAACACACTGACTTTAGAGTATGTATGATATATTAATTAGTTAGTCTATTAATAGGGGCACATCCCATTTAGATCCTACAGAGGCAGCTGGATTGTATGAGTTAGCACAGCTCCGCCTACAATCTGGCAATATTAAAATTGCTCATAATTATCTAATGGAAGCTGTTTCAACTATTTGCTCAAGTTTATGGACCTATACATGTAGATATTGCTAACTGCTACAGGTGGGCGGAGTCTAGCAAAACAATATCATATTATTCCCTTATTGTATAGAGTTATAGCACGCATACATCATGCACTGGGAGAACACTCACTGGTGAGCAATGTTTGTCATTCTTTGTATTGTTAATCCATTGTTTCTATATTCATTTGTCTATTAACCTGGCTATTTATCCATTTCAGGCTATAAGTTATCAACACAAAACAGCTCTTATGTTTGAACGATTATGGGAGTTGATAATTTTAATACTGTTCTTGCTTATGTAAGCCCTCCCCCTTTCTTTATATTATATTCTATACTTGTTTTAGTTCATTTAGGTCAATATTGTTATGCTGGTGGTCGTACTGATCCTGCAGTTACAGCTCCTTTATCGTGTGAGATACCTCATTTTATTGGTACACGGCCAAGATCATCCTGAAATGGCCAATGTTGATGTGAGGATGTCTGCTTTTCTATCATAATTATAATATTATTTTTCATTGTTAGTTCTATAATTGGACTAATTCTTGGTAACTGTGGTGATCACAGCAACAGTTTGAAGTTTCTCTATCTCACACTCTTAATCTTCAGAGCAAGTGAGTAGTACATAATGATAGTGTTAGTCTCAGTACTAAACTACGTACCCTATCAGTCCTAAACTTAATGATAGTACCAGTCTCAGTCCTAAACATAATGATAGTCTCAGTCTCAGTCTTGTATTCTCTATTACTATAGATACCATGGGACTTCATCCATTACTGTAGCTACTACGTATGTTAAGTTACTAATCTTGAGACTTGTAGTCTACCTCTAACTTTCCTCTAGTCATCATCTCATTGCTAATGCTTTAACTCACCTGGTTCATTTTCAGATGCTAAACAACATGAAAAGAAAGCCTATGATATTTATAAAAATAAAGTAATTTTTAACCCTTCACCTCATAACTATAAAACTCTTCTTTAGCTTGGTCCAGATCATGCTAGAACAAAAGAATCTTATAAAGATGTTCGCTATATTACAGAGAAACATGTCACTTATGATCAGACAGTAAGTCTTATATTCTCTTTAGTTATAACAAGTGCACGTTATATAGGTTCAGTTAGCGCAGGGTCTCTCTGGAGGTGTAATGTCTGTTGTAAGTGACAATATTATTGTTATATTTAATACAGTGTGATATTATTAGGTTGAGAGTGATCAGAAAAGAGCCCAGACATCAAAATCAAAGTAAGTTGGGAAATATGATAAATGAAATACTCTCTCTCTCTCTCTCTCTCTCTCCTCTCTCTCTCTCTCCTCTTCATAGTGCAAGTCGTCGCAAGCCTAAAATCTTGGTAAGTAACTCATGACATCGATGTGATCTAATATTTCTTATTCAGAACTCAACAACAAAGACTTAGTGTTTGGCCACCACCATCATTATCATTATTATTATTATCATTATTATGAAATATCTTGTAGTCTACAAATTGTGTATAGAAATTAATTTGACTAGTCAAAGATGACAATGTTTTAGATTTATTAGTGATATTGTTTATTTTTTCAAAATATCAGATGTTGTATTTGTCAAACTTTGTAGTATTGATGGTAACTTAAAAAGTAAAAACGTTTTGAAGTGTTAAGATGTGTCTTTCATTAGTATTAACCTTATACAAAAAAACTACTGAGAGAGAGAAAAAGATAAGAGAGTTTAAAGACAGCTCTGGTCTGTATTTAAACAGATAAAAATATCAAGTAGTAATGATGAAATAACTAAGTCAATGAAGAAATATAGTTAGTTACATAACTGCGTCTTTAACTCTGCTGGTAATCGTGTTCATAACTATCGTTAATGAGATTCATGATTGGTACAATCGCGCCCCACAAGAGCATGAAGACAAATCGTAAGTACATATAAAAGGAAACCAAAACCGTCATGAGTGCCAGTGTGTTGTGGGCCAGCGTTCTGCAATGCATCAGACCTCTGAGATGGTTACCAGCATACTCTACGGAGTATCCGAAAGGCCGACTAGGATAGGGCTGGTAGTCTCCCTTTAAACGAGATGAGGCTGGTGTATTTGTGGTTCCCGGTTCCTGAATGCGACATTCCCTAAGAGCTGGAATCCCGTACGGCTGGTTTTAAGTTAGGGCGACGCTCCAGCCAGGATTACCTCGCGAAGACGAGGGTTACCAAGCCAGGTGGCGGTCCAGCTAGCAATAGCAGGGAATCCTGGAGCCTAAGTGGAAGCCTGAGTGGGTGAGCGAGTAGGAATCGTTTGGGCAACACACAAGGGTTTTTTTTTCATTTTATTTATATTTTAGTTTTTTAACAGAAAAAAAAACATTCCAAGCTGTTTGCCACAAATCTATAGCAACAAGTATTAAAAAATAACTGAGTAAGTCAGTGAGTAACTAAGAAATATATATAGTTAGTTACCTGTGTCCTTGATCAATCAGATTACTTCATTTAAATGTATATATTCTAAAGATGGGTATTGATTGATACAAACTACCTAATATTGAGTTTCTATCTGAACATTTTCTTAATTTCTATATTCATTGATAGAGTAAATCTCATGACATGGAAGAACACCTATAAATTTGTTTATAAATTATAAACCTATTTGAGAGTACTATTGGAAAGGAATACTTTTTGTTAGTAGAACTGGTATAGAACTGCTCTGTCTTTATTGGGCAAAGCTCCAGCCAGGATCACCTCACCTTCAGATGAGGGCTATTGTGCCTGATGGCAGTCCTAGCCAGGGAATCCTGGAAAACTAAGTAGGGTCATTTGGAGCAGCACAAACACTGATTTTTTTATAAATTATAAATCTACTTAAGAGTACTACTGAGAAAGAATCCCTTTTGTCAGTTGAACTGGTTAGTCTGTTATAGAGAGACATTTCACAGATTTGATTTTAAGTTGTATACTATATACAAAATATGTAATTGGTAATATCAACATAAAACTGACAAAAGAAAATGTCACAAAATACTATTAGCATAAATTTTCATCAGATATTACTTTTTCAACTAGTTTAACCAGTTTGAGTGGTTTATTAGATTTATTCAAATCTTGATATTGAGAATCTAATAAAAATTAAGACATAATGAAAATACAGTAGAGTATAATAGTTATGGTTACCATGGTGATTATTTAAAAATTATAAGTACCTTCTGTATTTCCTTGTACAATGGACATGTATCCAGCTGAAGTGTGTTCAGCTGGTGGAGGAGAGGGTATAGATGTTCTACAGACATTTTTTGTAGGAGATGGACTTGTAGGAGCAGTATAAATAGAATCTATATATGAGAAGTTTTTAATCATTAGATAGAATATCAAGTTAAGATTTATTTATTAACAAAATATGTCAGTGATGTCATTGAGATAAAAAACAATTTAATTTCATGAGTGAGTCATGCAAGAATCGTTTTCATTAGTTACTATAACTTTAGTGCTTAAAATGGTTATCAAAGATATGGTCACAGTGATGAGTGCTGCCAAATAGTATGTGAAAATTGTGAACTATTTTGATAAATCAATCTAAAAACTAAACTTAGTTATCAATTGTGGACATCATTTTCTAGTCTAGATAATGATTGTCAAAAGAGTAGTGATTCAAACATCACTCACTTCTTTCTCTCATGTCTGTGTTAATGAAAAACATAATCTGATTGGTCATTTGTTGTTAAGTTAGTTGGGTAAAATGTAGTACTCATCGTCTGGTATTGTAATGAAACTGTTTGAAGTTCTGAATTATCTTTACTTAATGAGGAGGGATCATCATTTGTACCAGCTGTTTAGGGACTATTGGCTTTTTGGACAATATTATTTGAACAAGCATACCAAGGTATAATAAAAGGTTCATAAAATCATTTGTTCCAGGTATTGTATAAATATCTTTATATTTTCTTCTTTATTTTCTTCTGATGTAACATGATGTATAGGTTTTGTTCTAAGTATAGGAGTTGTCTTTGTCAGATCTCGTATGACAGGAGGTGGACGAGGGAGACTGTATCTTTATCATAACATGTGAGCGAAAAGTTTTTGTTGGTGGATTAATTAAATGAACAGGTAGAGAAATGAGAGATTTTCTTATGTTTTTAGGAGGCACGGTCTTGTCCGTGATCTTGTAGGCGGAGTTACAGCCTTTATTACCAAGTGTTGTGTCATTCAAATCTTCGGGTGGGACAAGGATTGTGTTGAAGGTTCAGTGATGAAAGAGAATCTGAGAGAGAAGGATCTAAAGTTTTTTTTCTCTCTGTGTGTTGCCTTGGGAATTGACTGGTTCATGAGAAGACAATGTGTGTCTTCTACCTGTAGTTTTGGTGGAAGAACTGATACATAAGGGACTTCGGGTGGAGGACGTCGTGGAGGTGGAGAAAACTCTGGAGGAATTGGAGAAGAATCTAAAGGAGTATCTACTCCCTTAGTGATAGGAGCTTGAGAGGTTGATTTTTTCCTAACGTAACCTGGGTGGAGCAATTGGAAACATCAGATTCTGTTTGACTTATATCTGACACTTTGGTTTTTGTTTGACTGAGATTCTGATTGACTCAATATTTTTTTCATTGGTGGAGTATTTATTGGTACAGTCAATTCTTTTGAATTGGTGTAAATTCATTCCTTTATTTTGTATTGTGGGTCATTGATTGTTGAAGTGTCTTCTTTGAAGCTTTTTTGTAAAGTAAACGATTCAATGAGTTAGTATTTGATTGACTTGAAGTTGATGATTGTAGGGGCTGACAAGATGTGAAGGGAATGCTTATCACTTATTTTTGAAATCACAACGATGTGACTACGTCTTGTTTTTAAACTCTTTCTAGACTACCTTATAGCTGTTTGCAGTAGATAGACAATGTTTGTCTAATAGCATGTGCACTTAAGTCACTTACTATTAAAACTAACAGAAGAATTGTACAAATGAAATGTGTTTTTTTTAATAATACTAATCTATTATTATGTTATGATTTGTTCTGCTGATGATGTGGAGTGTGGACTTCGATGATGATCCTGTCTGACTAAGCTATAAAAAAATACAGAAAATAAAAGAGACTATTTGAAAACTGTTCCAATGAACTTACATGCTGTTTGTATAAAGTTGCGAAGAGATTATAACAATTTAATAATGATGGAACAGTGTGATGAAATAGGAGGAGATACATGTGTGAAGCACAAAAATACTCCAACATTACCTTAACAATATCGACCCAATTCCATCCTCTAGGTAATTCACCCTTTGAATCTAATACGACATATAATGAAGATATATTACAGTCTGTCTTTACTTACTTAGTCTATCAGCTTGCTTCTTTTAGCAGATTACTTAACTTAGGTTTGGACTTTGTCTTTTTGACATCTATTGTATTTTTGAATCCTTCTATTTCATCTTTCTTCCTCTTCATGTTCTTCCTCAATGACATTTTTATCTATCTTCTTTGTTCACGAGCATATTCAAATAATGAATATGTCATTGGACTGCCGATCAATGACTCGCCTATCTGACCACATGTGATGATATTTCACATCCATTTTTTATATTTATCTATTACCTAATTAATATCCATTTTGCCATATACATCCATTTAATATCCATAACATCCATTTAACAATCCATACATCCATTTGATAAATCCATACATCCATTTAATAATCCATACATCCATTGATAATCCATACATCCATTTCCATAATCCCTGCCATTCAGCATTTAACAATCCTACATCCATAAACAATCCCTACATCCATTGACAATCCATCATCCATTTAACAATTCATACATCCATTTGATAATCCCATCCATCCATTTTCATTTACAGACCTACCTCAGCTTTTAATAACTTAATTAATTTGATTTTGTAGATAACGATCTATAAAATACAATATACAACTCATTTTAATTAATTCTTAATTAAAGGGGTCCCTTCTTCACTTCAAAATGACTATTAAAAAATGCATCCATTGCTTTATTTTTCCCCCCAGAAGAACATCAGGATATGACTCCACCCAATTGCACTGCTATGAGAAAGGCGTGGGATCACCAGCTCCCTATCTGTTATAGATAAAGTATTAGTGTATTGGATGGGATCATACCCGATATGAAAAGTTGAGACCCAACCGCTGAAAAACATGGGTCTGAGTATATATTGGAGAGCAAACATCTTTTCTTCCTGAATTAATTTATGAAATTAATTAATAATTAATAAATGAAAAACCTCTTGTTCTTCTGACAGCACTGCAGTGGCCATATCCCAAAATATCCGGAACACACCAGTACTAAGTATACGAAAGATATACTGGGAGGATTACTGTCACCCTCGTTTGTACTCACACATAAATGGCGTCAACCACGCCAAGAAGCAGAGATTATAGAGAGAAGACTTCGTCCAGTCTATGGTAAGACATCATTTCTCCTCTCTCGAAAAAAGTGGACTAATTTCTATATTAAATAATGACCTTGCCAGCACCCCCTAAATTTGTTACCCTTAATTTAGTTCCCCCCTAATTTATGAGCCCTCCATAATTATAATAACCTTACTTTTCTTTATTTCCAGCTGCTTTTGACAATGGGCAAAACAAGAAAGTCATTCAAATGGTTGAAAAAATATCTCAAAAAAACTCCAACACTCCATTGTGCTAAAGTAACTATTACGTATATAGTGTGTACGTGACTGTGTACCATTTATCCGCCATGTGATCATTACAGGCTCTCAAAGCAATAGCATTACGCGACTAGGGAACAGAAACTGAGGAGGGAGATAAATTGTTAATAACGTCATTCAATTACATCCTGAGACAGTTTTTACTTTACAAGCTATTTTCATGTATTGTCGAAGAACTAGGCGATTTGTAGTTTAATTTAGTAGGGGTAACCGTTAGTATTCCCTCTAATAGATAAAAAAATGGTGGAGTTGTATTTTCAGTGTTAAAAGTTACCTAGCAACGAGGACCCCCTTACTCAGCTCTTGATTGGCGTATGTCAGAGTTGGGGATTCTCAGAAACAGCACCAGGTTATAAAGAGGGGTCCTGTATTATTCAAGACAAGGGTTCTGGGACATAATTCCTTCCATATCTGTTACTGTTTTAGGCTGCGTTACAAATTCTTTAAAACATTATCCACACCCTGGCCTCATATTTATTGTTGGAGGGGTGATGAGGCATATTAATGCAAGTATGGATCTATTTGACATAACTGCTGTGTCCATTTCCAATTTATCTGTCTATTTTAGGCCCATGAAGCAGCTGATGATAAGAATGTTCAATCCATTGTACTTGCCATTACGCAGACAGAAAATTAAGGATTAAGTATGTCAGTGACAAGAGAGTTGACGCAGAAGCTGGTAAGAAAGAGAGGGGGGGAGATCAATACTGACAGTTTTAATATATCTTTTCCAGAGGTTCGCTCTCTACATTACAGTACTGCAGTGTTGTTGAATAACAGAGAGAGAAAATTATCAGTTATTAAGTGGAGAACTGGAGTAAGTCTCATGCCTCAAAATCCAATCTACATTCTGTACCAGTCTCCATAATCTGATATATTGTTACTATCCACATACTCAATATTCCATACTCGATCTCTTCATTTCTACTTCTAGGAGGAAAAACTTCGCAATCCTGATGAGGTCTTAATGATGAGTTAACTTGTATGAAGTCACTCAACCAATGGGACAAGATAGCTATCAAAGTGGACCCCCCTCTTACCTGACCAACTGATCATTGGTCATATATCAAGTTATATATATACCAGCACAAATAAATAGAGCAGTTGCTATTAGAGACAGTGTAAAATGTTGATGGTGAGAGTGAAAGTGCCTCAGCATCGTGGTTGTATCCTGGTCTATGAAATGAAGCATGTTTTGGATCATTTATTGGACAAGGAGAAGGAGGAGAAGATCCTACCATCGTTTTCGTGGTCCGTCCTTGGCCCAACTTGAAGTATGGATCAAATGACTCATTAATAAGATCACTATACCAGATGACAGATGTAAGAGTCGATAGAGATAGATGGATGGATGGATGAATAGTTGGATTTATGGATCAATGTATTTTTGAATGGACAGAATGGACTATTAAATGGATTCATATTTCTTTTAGTTTCTAATCCTCGACATTATTGGAAGAATACTTCAAGATATTCTCATCCAAAACAATGTTGCTATGAGACATAAAATGTTACTTGACCTTGTTATCAAAGGAGGAAACAACCCCTTACGGTCAGTGACATCTCAGTATATCTTAGTATATTAATATATGTAATTATAGCTTTACCAACTTCTTGAGGCGTGGTCAAAGAAAGATCTGTCAACCTTACTTGTGAAGAAGATGAGAGAATCTCAAAATGTAATTAATTAATTAGCGAATTAACTAATATAATTAACTGTTAATTATAGATAACAAATCCCCATCGTGATTCCCCACTTGTTAAAAACCCCCAACGTCATTGTGGTTGTCATGGTAACTTAACAATAGATACAAAAAGATTTCTTGTACCCTTTATGTTGTTAAAAATTTGAAGATGGATTGCGTTTTGGTCTTTCATTACCAGCTACTGTAAATCAATATTCCGACTTTTATGTGATTTACCAGCTCATCTAATGATTGAAATATGTCAAGAACCTTTCTTCCTCCCGTGAGCTTTGTTTTTGTATTGTTTACTCTTACTATGACACTTCCCTTCTCCCTTCCCCTCCTCTTTCTTTTTTCTTTCTTGCCCTCCCATCTTTTTCTTTTCCTGTTTCTCTTGTCTCCCCCTCCTTTTTTTCTCCTCTCTTTTCCTTTCTTTCATTCATCCCCCCTCCCCCCCCCTTCCCATCCCCTTTCTGTCTCCCCTTTTCTGTTGTTCTGTCTCCCCTCTCCCCTTTTCATCTTCTCCCCTTTTCCCTCCCCCACCCTCTCCCCGTCCCGTCTCTGCCTCCCTGTTTTTCTGTCCTCTCTATCTCCCCCCTCCTCTTTCGTCCCTCTCTTTTCCTCCTTTTTCCCCCCCCCCCCTCCTTTCTTCTTTCCTTTCTCTCTTTCTCTGTCTCTTCTTCTCTGTCTCTCCCCTTCCCTTCTCCTCTTCTCCTTTTCCGTTCCCCCCTCCCCTTTTCTCATCTTTTCCCCCTCCTTTCTTTTCCCTCTCTCTTTGTTTTTCTCTCCCTCTCTCTCTCCCTTTGCTCTCTCTCTTCCTTTCTCCCTCGATCTCGTGTATCTTCCTCTCTCTCTCTCTCCCCCTTCTCCCCCCCCCCCCTCTCTGTCTCTGTCATCTCTCTTCTCTGTCTCTCTTAGGTCTAGCTGTCTCTCTCTCTGTCTCTCTCTCCTCTCTCTCTCACTTCCCCCTCCCCCCCTCTCTGTCTTTCTCTCTCTCTCGGTCTCTCTCTGTCTCTCTCTCTCTCTCTCTCTCTCTCTCTCTCTAGATGATCCTGCTGAATTTATGGAGGTGCATTATAATGTAGAAACAGCTCGTAAACAATCTCATACTAATCCTCAGATTCAATTATTACTAATTAAATTATATACGGAATATTTAGGGGCTCGTTGACTTCTGTACTCACTCTATAATAGTCTCTCTATTTAAAACATATTCAGGACTGATACAATTGGGTAAGTGGGTGTGGTATATGGGTGTGGTTAATATAATTTTAGGTATATTTCTAATCGGTATATTCAATCGATGGGAGCATTTGAATTTGCAAGTCAAATGTATCGTATTGCACTGAGATTTTACGTTGGGTTGTACAAAGAGGTGGGTGTGGTTTGTGATATCATCAATGAACATGGTTATTTTATAGACGTCTGATTATAACACAAATGCTTATAAAAATGGAGTGTTTCACAAAAGTAAGTGGGTGGAGTTATTTATTACATGTATAATTGTTACCTTTCTTTCGCTAGATTTTGAAATGATAAAACTTAGAGATAGGAATCTGCAGGTCACATAGTTTTTTTATTCATTAGGGTGGAGTCAATGTTGCTTGAATTTTTAAACGATGTTGAATAGGTGGGCGTGTCATCAGTCAAATGCTTTGTTTCATCTCTTGTTACAGCATGGATCAAGCCCGTGAGTTCTTTCTAGGAGGGGAAAGTTTAAAAACAAGCCTACCATTACTGTGGAAGATTTACAAGGTAAGTTAATGTTAGTGTTGTCAATTCTCTTACAGTATCTCATCAATCGTTTCTGTGATGGACTACGAGAGTAATCGTGATTCTTGACATCTTTGAAGAATGTCACCACCAGATCAGTAAGTCACAGACTTCATGTTATGATCACATGACTGTATGACACTCAATATAAGGAGAGACTGACAGATGAAGAGATTTTACTTTCCTTTCAATTAGAGGTATTATTAATAATAATATGATATCTTAGGAGAAATGTTTTGAGACCAAAGGTATAGGGGTGTGTGTGTGTGACCTGATTTACAAAAAGGAACCAATTCTGTTAAAACATCAGTTGTTGTATACAAAACCATACATTGTTTAATAGTTGTTTAAGATAGGATATTTCAGACTTTATGTTTGTCTGGACAACCAATACTAAAAATCAATAAACAAAACCAAGCTATATAGACAAACAAACAACCATCAAAATACATCTAATGAGTCCATAGCAACAGCCAATGAAATAGCTGGAACAGAGATGATAATTAGTTGAAGTGAGGGAAGGGTTGTGTAATAAATTATATCACAGTTTAAGAAAAATAGATAAGTTGAATGAAAAATTTAGTAAGTATTCTATTTTTTAAAAAGTTATACATGCAACAAATGATTTGATAGAAATGGTCACTTTTTACAAATTTGGACTACATATATATAGTATAATATATAATATATAAGAGAGGTATGTACTATTTAAATCATTTGTAGCTTTTTGTTGTTTTACTGAGTCATCAATTTTGTTTCATCTTAAAGCTGTGGTGCTTTATTGATAGTGTGTCACATTACATCTGCATAGAGAGCAGCCATTTGAAGTCCGTATTAAATACATGGACACACATAAGGAACTATTCATATTAATTATTGTTTTAATTGTATTATTAGTGTCAATGGATTAAATTTACGTCTACTTATAATGCAAAGTTTAAAGGAGGTCTTGCCCATGTGACCACAACACTAAAGCGTCGGGGTCTATTAGTAAATTAAAGATGTTAGAGTTGTTATAAATGAAGTTAAGGATCATAACGGCATTAAGTTCCTTTTTAACAAGAAATGTACTTTGGTAAAGACTTATTATATAATGTTCATATCTTGTTGTGTTGCCATAGTTACCCCAATCCAATGCCCACCACCTTCTCAATTAAGTTTATTACTCAGTGAAGGTAATGGTACTTTATATGTCATGTGATAAATATTGTATTGAGTGTATTGGAACAAGACTGACTCCGCCCTTCCTCGTATCTGACAACATACTCTGCTAAAGTGACTCTAAAAGGTAAAATATTTGCTCACACCCAATGACAATATCATTAAAAGTATTCCTATTTAATAATGGAACATGTAGGAGTTTAGTATTAGTATTTTGTTTGATCTATGAAAGGCAACATTTTTTAAAAATGTTTGAACTTTGCTGTCTTTCCACCCTACACAAGTTGTAATCTATTTGTATGTATTCTTAGTATATTATTATTACACTTGATATATATACAAGTCTCTAACTGTTTTGATGTGGACATATATTTGTAGATTAGTAGTACATGCAGCAGGTGTCTATGATATTACATCATTGCTGTACATAGTGATGTCTAACTAACTATAGACTACAAGTAATATCAACATAAACTTGTTATTATCTTAGTATGTATTACATATACAGTTTGAGGGATATCTTCATGATATGGATGCACAAATGTTTACTAACAATAGATCCTGGTATGCAAATACTAATCATGTGATATATTAAGCGTATTCATAGTCTGACCCTGTACCATTTACGCACAAGTTTAAACATGACATTATGGAGTTCATGGTCTGGAAAATTTCTTATCGGACATACTATGCATAATTTGAACATTAATATGTCAATTGTAGTGAGTTCAAAGTGCACTAGACAATATGTAGGATTATGGAACAGGGGGAGGAACTGGATTTCACCCCCCCCCAAACTCCAGTTCGAAGTCATGCTAAGAATTTAAATAGCTAAGCTGTACAAGGTAGGTCTGCTACTTTTTTTTTTTTCAGTAAGAGAATTCTTAGACCACTTTAATTAAGGAAAAACTATGAACAACAGGACACAAGTTCGTCATAGACTTTACACAATATGTCTAGGTGTCACAGAGGGCACTATGTCTACTGCACATGCTTGTAGTAGATTACATCATTATTAATCTTTATAAGGTCATTCATACTTCCTATTGTTATTATAAGATGTTTCTACAAACTAACGCTTGTGGTTTTACAAGAAATTAATATTACTTATGTAACATAAAAACTAACAAAATATTAAATTATTATTTAATTTTAATTGTTCTATTGTTTGGTATTATTAATGGATCATTTAAAATTAAATAATAAACACAAAATAGAATGTGTTTTTTGTTGTTTAACTTAAATTGATAGTATTTGATCTGAAACACAATCAGCTTATAAACAGTAAAGATCACATATTGACAAAGACAAAATGTCGTCAGGTTGTCTTAAATATCCCATTACAAGTTGTCACTATATCTAACACTGTATGTATAACAAGTGTTATCTCTTACAAGGGATATATACT
Source organism: Gigantopelta aegis (assembly GCF_016097555.1). NCBI lineage: Eukaryota > Metazoa > Mollusca > Gastropoda > Neomphalida > Peltospiridae > Gigantopelta > Gigantopelta aegis. The sequence continues at coordinate 22,536 of NW_024534114.1, forward strand.
ATTAACTCCTCTCTCTCTTTTATAAGGTATTGTGATAAACATCATGGCATTCCTGAGGGATGCTTTTACAACACCCAGGTAAGGTGTTTTAAATTAATACTTCCCTGCCTCATTTCTTTTCTCCATCCTTAACAGATGATTTGGACAATAATCCTTTATCGGTTGCTATTGGAAACCAAAATAGATTTAGAACCTTATGTTATGTTGATATTGTAAGATGCTAAAACCACACCCTTATTTAATCCTGTGTTAGGTATCGAGTGGGATCATAGTCCTCTGTGGTACATGTATTGAACATCTCTCAAGACATCGACAAAGGGAAAGAAGAAAAAAGAAATCTAAAATGCCAGTGAAGGGGCAGCGCCTTCTCTAGTAATGCTAGATGATCCATCTTTAATATATCCATTCTATCCATCTATCCATTCTCTATCTATTTGTCTTTATTTTCATTTTAGAATGTTACTGCTATAACTATGTTAGCTGAATTTCTCTTAGTATTTATCAAATCGTCTTTATTAACATTGGCTACTCAATTTAAAAACCATACCAACTGACGAGGAGAGTATCTAGTAGTTGACAGTTATCAAAAACTATATATTGGAGATAAGATTACTGATAATGGTTCGTTGTACCAATGGAAAAAGGTAATGAATGAACGGATGGATTACGTTGGGACATGATAGGTGGAGAGGAGTTGTGTATATATCCTTTGTTTTTAGGAGGCTGTTGCTCGTTGTTAAGCTGAGGTTTGTACTGGAGTTAATTGAAAGTTATAATATGTCATTTCGAGGCTGCGGGGATATAATTGGTGTAAAAAACTAGGTTTTATATAAAACACTACTTGAATCTTGTCCTAAATCAGATTAATGTACCATCATCAGAGAGAGATGGGGGCTTCATTAGAAGATAGAAAACAACCATGAATGGTACAGAAGAATCACCCAAATTACTACATTTAAAGCTATTTTGATCCACCTTACTAATAGTAAAATTAATTATATCTTGATTTTATCTAATTTTTTTGTAAGCAACTCAATACTTATACTCACTGTTAGTTTAAAGGGAAAATTATCGATTACCCACGTAACACGTATATAGATATAGTAAAAATATGATGATGTGGGTTTGAAGCCATAATTATTAACTTGAGGATTACTACTAAGGCATTTCGCAGCTTCTATTTTAACTGACGTCTTTTGTAGTGATTCTTTCGCCAAAGACGATGGGTAAGTCATTGCGCAGTTGTCTCTATCAAATAACCTGTTATTTTTTCTTCTAGCTTGTACTACACAAGAAAGAATTTGATGTGATCAAGAAAAACTAAGCCTCCGCCCACGACTCCTCCTCCAAAAAATTGCGCCATCTCCACGATTTCCTCTTCGTCTCCAGACCTATTCCTTCTCTGGAGTTACTCCATCTCACGACCTCCATCCACCAAAGTTTCTCCGCGGACCCTCCCACAAGAATTTCTCCTTCTTCCACCAAAACTACTGGTAGCAGACACACATTATCTTCTCATGAGACATGTCAATTATCAAGGGGGGGGGGGACAACACAGAGAGAATAAAAATATCCTTTAGATCCTTCCCTTCAGCTTCTCTTTCATCACTGAACCTTCACCACAATCCTTCTCTCACCCGAAGACTGAGTGACTTAACAATTGGTAGTAAGGGTGTAACTCCACCTATAAGACCACGGACAAGACCAGTGCCTCTAGAAACATACAAAAATCTCTCGTTTCTCCACTTCAAGGACCTACACCTCCTCGTAACATCCCTGATCCAAATTTTGATAAAACATAGGACAATGTCCACATCAGATCTCAGATCTCACTCCACGACCACAAACAACAGAACCCATCCTCCTTCCAACAGATCTTTTCACTCACACACTATGACAAAGATACAGTCTCTCCGTCCACCCCCTGTCATACAGGACCTGACCAAAACAACTCCTATACTTAGAAACAAAATCTATGCATCGTGTTGGCATCAGAAGAAAAATAAAAATGATGATATTTATACAATACCTGGTCAAGTGATAAGAACAGGGTGACCCTGATATGATACATTGGTATGCTAGTTCAGATAATACTGTCCAAGATGCCCAATAGTCTAGAAACAGCTGGTACAAAATGATGATCCCTCCTTGCTAAGTAAAGATAACAATTCAGAACTTCAAAACACCATTATCAATACCAGACGATGAGTTCTACACTTTACCCAATAACTTAACAACAAATGACCAATCAGATTATGTTCATTAACACCAAACATTGAGAGAGAAGGTGAGTGATATTGAGATCATGCTCTTTTGACATCATTAGCTAGACTAGAATGATGTAACAATTGATAACTAAGTTTAGTTTTAGGATTGATTTTAGCAAAATAGTTCACAATTTTCACATACTATTTGGCAGCCACTCATCACTGTGACCCATAACCATTTTAAGTACTAAAGTTATAGTAAACTGACAAAACGCATTCATGCATGAACTTGTTCAATGAAATTAAATTGTTTTCTATTCAATTCATCAATGACATCACTGAATATTTGTTAATAATAACTAACTTGGTATTCTATATCTAAGAAAAAAACTTCTCATATATAGATTCTATTTATACTGCTCCTACAAGTCCATCTCCTACAAAAAATGTCTGTAGAAACATCTATACCCTCTCCTCCACCAGCTGGATACATGTCAGCTGGATACATGTCCATTGTACAAGGAAAATACAGAAGGTATTATAAATTTTTAAATAATCACCATGGTAAACATAACTATTATACTCCATTGTATTTTTTTAACATCATGTCTTAATTTTTTAAATTAGATTCTCAATATCAAGATTGAACACATCTAATAAAAAAGTCAAAACCAGTTTTAAACCGGTTAAAACAGTTAAAAAATTTATGTCTCAAAATTTATGTAAAATAATATTTCATGAAATTTTTCTTATTAATTTTATGTTTTGTAATGCCAATTGCATATTTTTGTATATATAGTATAGAAACTTAATCAAATTTTTGAATATAATATTTTCTCTATGACAGACTGACCGCCATACTTCCCAGTAATTTAAAGAGACTTAAGTATGATTCATGAAGTGGAAAAAAAACACCTGATGAGTATCCATCATTATTGTTAGCAATTGGATATTTTGTATATGCCATACAACTTAAGTAAATTCGTGAGATGTTCTCTATGACAGTAGTTTTAAAATAAATCTAAATTTATTAAAAACAACTTGTGTGTTACCCAAACGATCCTCCTCGCTCACCCACTGGGGCTCTATATATACCAGTTCTACTAACAAAAAGTATTCATTTCCAATAGTACTCTCAAATAGGTTTATAATTTTATAAACAAATTTATAGGTGTTCTTCCATGTCATGAGATTTACTCTATCAATGAATATAGAAATTAAGAAAATGTTCAGATAGAAACTCAATATAGGTAGTTTGTATCAATCAATACCCATCTTTAGAATATATACATTTAAATGAAGTAATCTGATTGATCAAGGACACAGGTAACTAACTAACTATATATATTTCTTGGTTACTCACTGACTTACTCAGTTATTTTTTAATACTTGTTGCTATAGATTTGTGGCAACAGCTTGGAAATTCCTTCTGTTAAAAAACTAAAATATAATATTATAAATGAAAAAAAAAAACCCTTGTGTGTTGCCCAAAACGATTCCTACTCGCTCACCCACTCAGGCTTTCCACTTAGGATCTCCAGGATTCCCTGCTATTGCTAGCTGGGGACCGCCACCTGGCTTGGTAACCCTCGTCTTCGCGAGGTAATCCTGGCTGGAGCGTCGCCCTAACTTAAAACCAGCCGTACGGGATTCCAGCTCTTAGGGAATGTCGCATTCAGGAACCGGGAACCACAAATACACCAGCCTCATCTCGTTTAAAGGGAGACTACCAGCCTATCCTAGTCGGCCTTTCGGATACTCCGTAGAGTATGCTGGTAACCATCTCAGAGGTCTGATGCATTGCAGAACGCTGGCCCACAACACACTGGCACTCATGACTGATTTGGTTTCCTTTTATATGTACTTACGATTTTGTCTTCATGCTCTTGTGGGGCGCGATTGTACCGATCATGAATCTCATTAACTATAGTTATGAACACATCATTGGTAAATTAAACACAAATTAAAATTTGTGTTTTAAATGAAACTACTCCAAAATTTAAGCAAACTAGAACAGTACTAATTCTATTATTTATCATTCTCTTCTAAGCCATGATAATCCATGTACTCATTTTAACCAAACAAATACATTATATACAAGTATTTGACAATATATTATCAGCAGTACATATTTATAATACAGTACTGAGTGTGAACAAAGATTGGAATGAGAGGTAATGATTTATTATGATAGAATTATATGACAAAGTTCAGGTATAGTAGATACATTTTATTAATACCTTAAAGTATATTATAACTATAATTATAGTATAATTATAATTTTTGGTTCTTAAGCCAAACAAGAAGGTATTACCAGGGTCCATATGCATTATAAACACGTTTATTTAACATACCAATTTTATAATTAGTTGTATCATTTCTTCTGTTAGTTTAATAGTGGGTGTCTTAAGTGGCACATGCTATTAGACAAACATTGTCTAACTACTGCAAACAGTTATAAAGTAGTCTAGAAAGAGTTTGAAAACAAGACGTAGTCAGTCATTGTGATTCTAAAAATGAGCGGCAGTGTTCATCATCCACCATCTCGTCCATGTCCCTACAATCAGTCAACTCCAAGTCAATCAAATACTAACTCATTGAATCGTTTACTTTTCAAAAAAGCTTCAAAGAAGACACTTCAACAATCAATGACCCCAATACCAAATAAAGGAGTCCAATTTACACCACTTCAAAAGGATTGACTGTACCAATAAGTGCTCCACCAATGAGAAAAATATTGAGTCAGTCAGAAATCAGTCAAACAAAAACCAAAGTGTCAGATATAAGTCAGGCAGAATCTGATGTTCCAATGCTCCACCCAGGTTACGTAGAAAAAAATCACCTCTCAATGCTAAAGCGTAGATGAAACCAAGGCAACAGGCACAAGTCATGTAGAATCAAATAAGATGATAACTCATGCTGAGACAAAATCATCAAACCAACATCCAAAAAAACTATTAACTCTATCAGTTTTTTCTCGGCCTCTGCCAGGTCGACCTGGACCTCCGACTAGACCTCCACCTTTAACATCTCTTATCGACCAAATCGACCTCCTCCTCCTAAAATTAATACGAAATGTGTGACTTTGACACACAATCAACCAGTTGGTAAAATACCAAATTGTACTAGTAGTACTATAATTAAGACCAAAAATATGTAACAGAAGGTCCAGTTGATATGTTAAAGCAACTCGTCCAGAAACCAAGTTCAAATCGATATACAAAAAAAGGATTTTCAAAACAATATGAAGGGCCGCCAACTACCTGATCAGATGACACCTCCCGCATCATGCATAAGACAACAATATATGAAACCGTATTACCTCTCAAAAATGACAATGACACTGATGATGATAGTGAACAAGAAGACGACCCAGAATATGTGGACATGTCTGGAGGTTATTGGTATTCCTGAAGTTACTTCAACTCACATATATGGAGAACAAGAGGATGAATACATTGAAATGGCTCCATTTTGTAAGTATTTTTGCTACATCACTGAAAAGAATGAAATAATATAAAAAGAACTTGTTATTTTTGTTTGTTCTTAGTAAAACCAAAACTTCGGTTGTCTACGTCTGACGATGATGATGATGATGACAATGGAGATGAATTATCCTCTTCAATAAACTTTGATGACAAAACGAGGACATTACTTCAGAGAGTTTAAAATTAGTACATTAACATTATATTGTATACATAGTTCATATTAAAAATATAACATACTGTGCTGTAGCTATTAGACAATGGTGACATCCAATAGTTCTGTAGCCATTACAAGTTGCTGAATTTACCTGTTATTCTAATGTAGTATTGCTTTTGTATAGATACTAATGAGTTTTATCCCAATTTTTTTTTGTTACACCATTATTTAGCTAAATCATGACAATGATGGAGAGCTACTGCAGTGAATAATACAGTTAAAGAACAATAAAAGTTCAAGAACGAACAAATCAATTAATGCAATAGTCAAAACATATTGTATCAACATTAAATTTGTGTAATGGAACATTGTAATCATGATAATTTATTCATGTTCACGTTTTCTACTGAGCATGCGCAGAAAAGAATGTGCCGCGAACAAAAAAAACAAACGCAGGGCAAACAGTACAGTTTTGGAAACAGTGCTATGTCAGTGCCGGAGAGCAAGAAATCTTTTGCGTCTTCTTTGAAGAGAATTTTCCATTTGAGTTCTCGTAATAGCTCCAGAGTAGAGCAGGAAAATCCACGGCAGATGCGTCGCTCTAAATCGGACAAAGATGTCATTGATGCATTTACTGTAGATCAGCAATTCCAGATTAGCAGCAGTAGAAGTGCGAGTTTACCTTCAGCTAATAAAAAGACATCACCAAATAGGGGTAAAGGATCTCCTAGTCACACTTTTCCAACATCTCAATCCAGTCCAAAAAGACATCAAACAAGCTATCACACTCCCGTTACCCTTGGTACCTCTCTATCCCCCTCCAATCCCCCACCCCTGTTACTCCCCAAGGTCAGATTCAATTTGGTGTGCATCTATGAGAGCCCTCGGCAATCCTCAAATTCAAAACTACAATTAAACACTATTGGATATGGTGATACAGGGACCATGTCATCAACAAAATCTTCAGGTCCTAATTATTGTGAGCCATATCACTGGTTGGTGCCACCACTGCCACCACAACAGAGTCAACCTTTAGCCCTCCCTTGCCTCCACGTACATACTTACAAAAAGGTAAAAGTCCAGCAAGAGTATCATAATTCATTAACTATTATTTTATTTATTTTTAGCACACAAGAAATACATGAATTGTAAACATACCAGGATCTAGATCTTTGTTAAATTTTAACCCTCTGAATACATGAGTATTAATCCATCCACACTAAATCCATCAGGTAAAAATAAAATATCCACTTGTTAAAACTATATATATAATAATAAATGTATATGAATGTGGTTTGTTGTTATATGTTATCAAAACTGATAGTAACTGCAGAGCTAGTAAATAAATATATCAGTATTTTTGATGCTTGGTGTATACAAAAAAGCTTTCCCTTTCCCTTAAGAAAAAGCTTTGGGAAAAAACAACTTACTGTTTAGGAAAACTCAACTCTATATAAATATTGGGGAAAACACAGTGGGAATTTGATTTTGTAGTTGTTGTCTTGCAATCTCTCTCTCTCTCTCTCTCTCTGACAGCTGCCTCAGATTATCAACAACAATAGTAACACAGAAGACTCCTTTACCACCGTGCATAGCAAGAGAGAAAACAAAAAAGATTAGAACAATCCAGCGCAAGTAAGGATCCACCATCACCCAGTCGTACCGAATGTGAAAGAGAAACAGTTGGTAGGTCAAAAAGAACTACTGTTGTTATATTAAATGATGATCGAACACTTCAAATTTAAAATTCCTCAATTCCCAATAAGTAAATATTTGTTAGCATTGATGTACTCGTTCATTGTAATTGTTATGTCCACATAAATATACTCTGAACAAACCACATTATATATTTAATATATTATATGCGCTTAATGTATCATTATCATTTCATACTGAATTATGACTACATTGTTGCTATCATCAAAGTAACCGTGACAACACAAACTAGTCCATATATTATACTGTCTATTTCATTTATATATTATTTTTGTCTATTACAAGTACAATAACATAAGATATGAAGTCACTTTTCTTAATAGAGGGGGTTTCATATATAGATAATAAAAAATATAAACAATGACTATTTACTTTGTCCTTAAACAATGATGTTGTTGTTTCTGGCTCAAAATCATCTTTCAATGTCTGTTCTAACACTTCATGTTGATAAATTCTTTCAAAACAATACAACCAATTCACAGTGAGGTGTGTGAGGAAACATATCAACAGGAATTGCTCGGACTGGACGAAATGGAAGACCTTTCACACGATTGGAACGAGGACGACATAAACTGTTGACCACAAGGTAGTTGTCATATAATTGTAGTGTCAATACTTACTCAATAAAGTTGTTTTGAGTCCCTTCAGGGTTACAGGAAATGTAAATGAAACTTACTCATGTTTCTTAGTTTCTCCTGATAGCTTGAATAACTTTATGATCTAAAGAAGTTAGCAAGCAACATTAATGACAACTCACTTAATACTTACGGAGACCGCCTCGAGGTGGATCAGCAATACCAATACAGACTTGATCATTTTGTCTTTCTAACATTATCGTAGGAAGTACCTCTTCAGCTCTACCAGTTATAAACTCTGTATTCTTCACTCCTAAAGCAACAACAATCTATAAAATATTACAAGACAGACAAGCGAGTAAATTAACCATTTAATTCAGCATTAACTTTAGCATCGTTAACTGCTTGCTGACTTAATTCCACACCTATTACTTTAGTTGCTAACCCTTTCTAGAGAGGACACGTTATATCAACAAAAACACACCTTTGTATATTAGGAGGTCTAACTAAGCCACTTACCTTGGCTATAGCAATACCTATAGTGCCAGTACCACAACATATGTCTGTAAGGAAGACATAATATATTACTGTCACTTTATTAGCACTAATGTCACCATTATAACACACTATATTTAATGCACTTGTTTTGTAAAGTATAGTTCCTCTTTAGATATTAAATTGTGTTTACCATAAATGATTGGAGGGTTATTAGGTGAACTGCATAACTCTGTAATGACATCAAATAACTTTTCAGCTGCTTTGGTGTTAACTTGAAAGAAGGCATCTGGTGATACACGAAATTTAAGACCAGATACTTCCTCATAAATGTACTACAGTGTTTTAATTATTATTATTATTATTAGAGGGGGTTTACTCCTTACTGGTTCACCAACAAGGAGCTCAAATTCTGGTTTCTCATTCCTACATGGTAAATGAAAAGGTCATGTTATAAAGTCACATTACAAGAGTGGTATCTGCCTTGTCTTAAATGTCTGCCAGTATACTGTTAATGGAGAACACTTGGTTCCATCACCAGTTGTAAATAACTCAATTATTTTCTGTTTCTCTTGACTTACTTCCTCCTATATTAACAAGCTTAATTAACCATATAAGTGGGTGTGGTCTTACCTGAGACAGCTGCTGTGAATGAAATGCAATTATAATCATACATTGTCCTGTAGTATGACTCCTTATTGCAACCTGTCTCCAATGACTACACAATAGAAAATAATACTACCATCAATGACACATACTAACCCTTTGAATAAATGTGTGTCAAATGGTCTATATGGTGAGTGCTTGATGTGGTTATCCAGGACCTGTGTGACATCATTATCTTATGTATGATGTCATAATGATGTCGTTGCATACTTTGACAATCTGTTTCATTCTTTCTTGTACTTGAATGCATGAATATGGTGGTACAACAGTAAGATCACCATCGCAATATGATCCCAATCTAAAACCAATTACTACGGGGTGTGGCTTGTAATGAAGTGAGTGTGGTTTATGATAATATACCTGGTTCATTAGCAGTTCCATATCCAATAGTAAATTCACATTTATTTCGGTATTCTTCAAGAACAGGCTATATATGTACATTTACATGTGTGTAGTTATGTGGATAGCTAACTTTACAGCTGGTATAATGGTGTCTATTGGACACAATAAACCTTCATTGCTTTCTATATGACGATAAAACCACTCCCCCTATAATACAGCTCATTACATCATAATAACATCATTAATTCTGACTGGATTTGTCTTTTTAATTTGTTGGACAACTTTACGTAAATATGTTTTGATAGAAGTCACTTTTGTTTCTAACTGTTCAGAATAAGGAGTACGCAAAAGAGGAGTGACTGCCTCTGCTAATCTACATAATGTCACATGATCAATTATTAAAATTACAATGAGAATGTACCTCTCATTAAGATCAGTTATTGAAATATCTTGACAGATTCGTTTTGTATTAATATCATCTGATGAAACTACTTACTATAAGAGAGAGACTATTATAAGCAGCTGCAATTACTGGTACTTCTGACCTTTTCTTTTTCTGGTCATTGGATCAGCAGCAGGTTTAGCATACTACAATGATGTAATATTGACCATATTTTGTGAGGTAATATGATGTCATAATAGCTCACTGAAGCTTTTAATGTTCTCTTTTTTCCACACATGTCCAGTAATAATACTTAATGCTGTCTAAAAAAAAAGAGGGAAAGAGGGAGAGGGAGAGGATGAGGAGACAAACAGTTATGAATAATGTTACTTGTCTTTCTTCTTCATTTTCTAATGTAACCAAAACAATATTGTTGACGTGGGAGGAGTTTGATCTTAACTGGGTTCAGTCCTAGACTTTGTAATCGTTTACGTAATTGCTATAAAATAACAATGAATATCATTATAACAATGAATATTATAATTTATGGACCTGAAATCCAACAAATGGGGGAATGTTACGAATCTCAATTTTGAACTTTTCAGAAGCAAAGTTTTCCTGCTCATCTCTAGACTCCGCCTCTTTTTTATCCAATAACTCAACTTCTTTTTCTTCTCCTAATTCCACTGAAAGCTCCACCTTCCTTTCATCCCTTGACTCCGCCTCCAATTCCATTTTCAAATCGTCTTGTTCCAATACATTTTTCATCAAAGTTTCACTTAATTTAGGAACCTTTGATTGCAGAGCTAAAGTATAAGGGGTCTGATTGATATCTACCGAAGGGGTCTGATTACTCTCTAATGAAGGGGTCTGCTCATTATTAGCACTCTCTACTGGGTCTGTTGAATCCATTTTATTTGAAACAAAAGTTGGAATTGTTATGAAAATACGTGTAGCTATCAAAGACTGGGAGCATCTCAACAATGTGCAAACTCTCAATGATGCTGCAGCCATACGAAATCGGGCGTGAACGGAAACGTTCTGAAATTTATACACAAACGCAATGCTGAAAATTTACCAATTCCGTATACTAAGATACAAGCACGTGGTGCTCAACTTGAAATGCCAAAGAAAAGAAACCAATTGAAGAAAGAAATCGATCAGTTTCTTTCTTTATTAGCCTCACAATTAGCAGGTAAGTCAGATATACTATAACTAATAATATTATATGTTCTTATTAGAATCATACAGTAATTCATTAGATAATGAAGCTTCTTTAAAAGATTTATTTGAAGATAGTTAACAACTCTACCAGACTGTCTACTGAAACAAGACTTACAGACAAACTTTGAAACACATTATGAAGAACTTAAAGGGTGTGTCAGTGGGTGGAGACTAAAATTAACATGTATATGTAGTCATTTGCAGGAGCTTTGTCAGTAAACCAGTTTTGAAATCAAGTTTGGTAGACAGTAGCGAAAACATCACTTTATCATCAACAATTACAAGTAACGAGTGGGGTGTGTTCAACAACATCTATTGCCGATATTCAGCAAGTATTACTTAACATAGAGTCATCAGATTATAAAGACATTACAATGTGTAAGTGATGTTTTGTATGCAATGAAAGTAGGTGTGTTTACAGATCAGAAGCTAGCATTTAGTGCTAGATGGAGTGGTATAGGGCTCGGTCTTATATGAAGCACTGGTCTCAGTCTTTGGTAAGCATGTTAGACATTGGTGTCATGTAATTATAGCATGGACTTGAATCTTAGTTAGATTTGAGTATGAGTCTCTCATTTAATAGATGACATCATCTTTTAAGGAAATCACAACAGCTATAGAGTTTTGCTCACGAGCTGTTGCTGCTGACCACACCCTCTTGTTGTGTTTGGAATTTTACATTGATATCTTGACTCATATTGTAACCGAGAAAGATGATACATGTCATAAAGAAATTGTTAATGTTTTATTTTCTGTTCTTCTTTCTTCTCATTACACCTACCAGTCTCAAATTTCTAGTGCACAGGAACAACATTGCTATGACAACCATTTTGCCGCTTTGTTATCTTTCTACATTGAGTTATGTCTGTTGACAAGGTTAGCATTATATCACTATAGTAACTGTTGTTATGGTGACACTATAGAGACCATGTGACATGTGTCAATTTATCTGATGTCCTGCATGTATTTTCAGGTAATTCTCCTTTAACAATGACATCATTACAAGTCATGTGCCTTTTTCATTAGGCAATAATGCGAAAATAGCTCTAGATGCCATATTGCAGGTTACCATGGCAACCAAAATGGCCAATGCATCTTTTGTTCTATCACTTATTTGGTAAGTTGTTAGTTATTTTATGTCTTTATTATTTTATTATTTTAGTTCAATACTTTGTTCTGTACATATTCAGTCTATAATAGTTTGACCCTCCATTCTATTTAAGGTAATTACCAAATATGGAAATATGACATGTGGGTTAAGAACTGAAACTATTTAGTGTTTAGACTATAAATAGATATCTATATTTAGAAACAAATATTACTAATTTAATTTCTAATATAGTATATTTGTGTTGTAAACATCAAGGCCATCATTTTGCATCATGTGATGTTAAGGACTTGAACCTCATAAGAAAGGTGGGCGTTAACACACACACACACACACACACAACCTTATTCATCCTGTTTTGTCTTTTCAGTTGGAAAGTATACACAACATTCCTATACCAGCTACATTAAATGAATGGATTTGGGAAACTAATCCCAAGTATGTATAAAACATTATAATATAGTGTAGAATAAAGGGGTTAATATGGGGAATTATTGGTAATGTTTTCAAAGACATTTTCACTCACAGATCATTATACACGCTATATATACAATGTTTACATATCTATGTATTACAATATATGTATAATATAATGTGACATTTCTATATTATAATATACTATGATACACTCCTACTAATATAATGTATTATAATATATTCCTAATATTATAATGTAATCATTGTTTTCTAATATGGTAGACATGTTGACATAGATGGTAGATGAAGTGTATCATTCAGGATATAAATATATCCAATAAAATATGATATTCCCATTTTTGAATTTTTTGTGTATATAAGTTTACCAAACAGTGTTTGTTTAGGTAAAAGGAAGGAAATACCAGCATTGATATGTTAGAATATTATGAAAATAATAATGTTTTAGTTTTGTCTTTATATATTATTTGATGTTTACTAGTTAACGGGAAGGGAAGGGATTACTTAGTCTAAATCACATGATTATTTTTCTCATACGCATGTAGAGTGTGCGTTCAATTGGGACTGAAGAGGGAGTGGTCATGTGATCAACTTCATTGTTACTTGACAACAGATTTAAACCCAACACAAGTTGATCTATTACTTGATGTAAGTCTCTACATAGAGTAGCAGCAGCTATTTAATATAATTCTTAAAATTCCATTATTTTCCTGTTTAGCTAAAATTCCATTTTTCTCTCTTATAGTTAGTTACTGGTCATCATGAGTCAGAAGCTGCATCACTAAATATGGATATAGATAAAAGAGGAAAAGAAAATGATGATGACATCACATTATGTAACATTACACAGTCTTCATTCTTTATTGATAATGAAGGTGACAAAAGTATAGAAGAAGATATTGAGGTCATTCATTACACTTAACTATATTATAAGTTACTGACTTCCAATTCCAGCTGGTTTTGTTTTCTCATGTGCTAAAACTAAATAGAAATACATAATCATACATTATATAGAAGTATTGTCTTATAGTATCACTTACTAACATCATCACATGTACTAGAGTGTGTATAGGGTATGCTATTGTTATAAGAGCAATATTTTACTATTAAATATAGCAAATTCACTGTGAGACAACAGTCTTATCAGAAAAAAGTGTTAAAGATGATAACTGTATGAATAATGCTTATTCAGCAAAATGTGTTAACATGTACCAGCTGTTTTAGACCTGGTTGATATAAATGTCATTTAATTGAATTGTTTTGGTTTGTTATTAATTGTATTCTATTTATAAATACTAGCTATCATTGACGTCAGTAATGTGTGATTTCAATGTGGTTTATAATATATTTTGTATGCATATGTCAGCATAAAACTAACTACCTAATCATATCAGACTATTCCATCAGCAAACAATATCATAATGAATATAAATATGGTAATAATCATGGAGTCTTTTTCCTTACTGGGAATGTTTTCCTTTAATAATACAATCACTCCATTCAAAAGAAGACATGTATGTCATGATTATATACATATATATATATATTTATGACATATATTAATAATTCCTATTTTAATATCACTAGTTCATGCCAAGATTTCTACTTAATTACAATTCCTTAAACCACTTGATAACCAATCAGATTGCTTGAAATCTATGATGTCATTAGTTGCATGAATTATTGTTAACAAAACTTTGAAATTAAGACACAACATTAAGTATAAACTTTTAAGTTCTTTTGAAAGTAGTCTTTGAGGCTATTACAAGATATGTCACGATATCACGCTAACAAGATATTTATCACTAGACGTACTTTTTTTGTATTAATTGAGTAGGTGTCTGGTCATGAGTTCATTGGTCATATGTTCTTTTGTTATTGTTTAGTGAGTTAAAAATCACATTTAATTTTTTTAAAAGGTTTTATGATTACGTTGTTACTGAAATTGTCCAAATAAACTTGCGCAATGGAAAAGCAATACAAGATGTTCCTTTTTTTAGAAGTATTGTCATATAAAATAGATCAATATCTCGAGTGGTACCACTTTAGGGAACACTTTTTTTGCTACATTACATATCCACTATTAAATGTATGCTTTTTAAAGTAGTTATATTGATATGCTCTGTAATCAAATATACTCCATTGTTTTATTAATCCCATTTCCTCAATGTAGGACTGTATCTTTTGTAGTAAGAGTGATACTAATATAGACAAGGTACAGCTGATATATTTATAGAAACAATTACACACGTTACAAATGCCATATAGTCTGTCTCTACATGGGACCAGTCCCTCATCACTACTACTACTACTGCACTACCTGTTGTTGCCATAGCAACCTCTAATAAAGGTAAATAGTATAATTTAGCTCACTACTAAGACCCACAAATATATAATAAATACTCCTCCTTAGAACACGTTGACAATGCAGATTTATTAAAAGAGTCACTGGAGGATGTGTCTTCCTTTGTAAACAGTCAATGACATCACACGAGCAAAGAAATGGTTTCTATGTCAACCATAATACAGATGATATACAAATACAAATAACATATCCTCAAATAAGTACTAATAAGGACAAAATTATTGAGGATGCTCCTGTAATTGAGTCATTAGTAACACCTGTTCAGAAATCATCTGATGCTAAACGACAAACTTCTAGTTCTAAAAGGAAGGCAGCTATTTTAAAGCGTCTTAGAAAGAGTGTAGTCTGACTCCACCCACATTGAACAATATATCTCCTAAACTATTACGTAGTACTGTAAAAAGACGACTGAACATTATTAAATAATAACATGTTATGACCTGAAGATTTATTAATAACATCTCGTTGAGAAAAATTTATTTTGAGATAAAGAAAAAAATATTAGCAGAATAAGATATATACAAGAAAAGATATTACATGGGCAGCTGTAATGTTATACATGTCACACAAAACAATTAGCATTAGTACAGCAATATTGTTCCATTAAATGTCATGTTGTATATTGAACTACTTCATAAGGGTCATCATCTGTAGAGACAAAAATGACAATAATTTACTCACATGCGTAGGATGACTAATATAATATACTAAATATAGTATAGTAGGATGTTAACTGTTATCATGTATTTTCCTTTTATATTCAAAATAATCTGTTTAAAAAAACTAAACCTTGTTGTTGTGTTTCCTCGTAACAGTTATCTGTTGTTGTGACATAAGTCCCTCCAAGTGTAGCATATTCATCTGTAGTTACTTCATCTTTCCGTAGTGTCATATATCTTTGTAGATCTACAGGTGGTTTTTCGTAGATCCCTTCGTCAATTGTCTCTTCTTGTGGAGTTACTAAAACAGAACGTGGTGGCTGCCTTGGTTTTAGGAATTGTTTGACATCACTAAATCCACTGTCACTACCAGAACCAGTATCTTCATGATCTTCTACTACAACTGCCTTTGGTAATAGACCTACTAATGGTGTTGGTACTCTCATTGATGTATTTAGTACACATCCTGTTATGAACTTCCTTTGTAGCTAAATAGGGAGTAAGGTAATACTCCTTAATAGTGACAAATTACTAACTTTTGGTGAATGAGGGTACTTGTTGTTGTTGCAGTTGTTGTTCTAATTGTTGCTCTATTCTTGTACAACCTAAAATTTTAAAAATGTCAAAGTTTACATGTATCATATATACTATAGTCATACCTATAGTACTGGTGAAAGATGAAGGTGGTGATGGCTCTTTCATACTGCTACTAGGACTACTGCTTGAACGTCTAAAGCAACGACCAGGTACTAATTTCTTTTCAATTGTTGATAGTTTTTGTAGTTACAAGTGAACAAAACTGAACAGCATCCTTGAGTTCTGGTGAAACATCACAATTTGATGACCATAACTCAATGTGTTCTTGTAGTACATGAAGGCGATGTACAGCATGCTCTATTGTCATCTTAGTAATGGCTACCTCTGCATGTAAGAACTGGGACGTAGGAGTAGGAGTTTGTTCATGAGGTACTATGCTGTTCTTTTCTCTTTCTTTTTTTGCTTTGTTTCATCCATTTTCGAACGTCTTTTGCAAGATCAAATCTCTTTACTCTTTCTAAAAAACTATAGCGAGTGTTTCTGGATTGGATTCTGATATCTTTTGCAGGACTTCAAGTTGCATCAAGACATCCATAGGTCTTGACTGGTTGAAGCCGGTGGTAAGTTATAGAGATATACTAAATCCTGGCTCTCTTCTTGACGAATACTTCGAGCTGTTTGGAAAACAATGTCACGAAATTCGGTACTCATTTTGATCTATCCAGCACTTAGCAACGCACAATAGAGAAACACGATGCTTAAAGTTTCTGGCGAATGAATAGCCAGAGCTTCGGAGTGGCATTTTTAAATCTACGCTTCATTGAAGTGGCTCGATAACTCATGAATAACTTCCTGTTATTAATATAGTTATCCAACATTTATAATAATAATGACATCAAATGACATCAACCAAAATAAAAACATTTAATAGACTATATACAAACAGATTAAAAGTTGTCGTCGTTTATTCCTAGCCTTTATTAAACATTAAAACAATATGAAAAGAAAGTTTAAATCTAGTACCACTATAATTACAATATACAGTAAGTAATAAAGAAAACCAGTTCAGTTAGGATTATAATTTTGTTTTAAAGATAGTTTTGTGTATTCATCACATGTCTCTTCTATTAACAACAATGTTTGATATTCATTTTTCTTGACTAATAAAAGAGAATACAATAGAACATGATACAATTAAAACATTTAATAATTACTACATACCTACAGGCTCAGGCCATCCCTCTCTCCCTAGTCCACTATCTCCAGTACCGGAACCAGTATTGTCCAGTTTCCGGCCAATATCTGGAATGTCATAATCTAGATCATCAATTTGTTCAGACCTTGATAGCAACTTTTTAGGTTTTGGAGGAGGAGGTGGTGGTATCTTCTTGTTGGATAATTGAGCCTCTATTATATATAGTAATTACATAATTATAACATTAATAATATTATATTTGTTAATATACTTGTCTTGTCTTTGGCGGTTGGGGGGTAACAATGGAATGAAAGGTCGAGTGTTACGTTGTGTTGGAGAGTTTGACCCTAGATGTGATAGCAAGTGGATGAACAACCGTGTGTGGCCAAGTGATGAGCACTATGTGTGGACAAGGGGTGAGCACTGTGTGAATGTTGATACATTATTTGTTGTCCTCTTGTATATCTTTAATAAAAACTTTTACTTCCTCCTCTTCTTTATCTTCAGTAGCAGGAATTGGTAAATCATGATCTGACAATACCCAGAGTAACAAAACTAGATATTATATTTTCACTTACTTTGATTGTCCAAAGCTTCTTCTCCAGCAAGAGTAAGCAAATCAACTGCTTCAGTTAGTTTGTTAGAATTCCATCAAATGTTTCTGAACCCTCTTATACTTTTCTTGCTCATTTCGAAAACGATGTTTACACATTTTACAAAGAAGTTCAGAACTGTCTCGAGCTATTTCTATTTGTTTTGTAGCAATTTCTAATGAGGGACCTAAGTCAACATTGTCAAAGATTTGTCCAATATTAAATGCTGATGAAGTTCTTCTCAATCAGGTCTGCCTTTTAAACTGTTTGAATTTCAGACTGTAATTTCACTTTTAAGTCTTCTCTCTCTCTCTCTCTCTCTCTCTCTCTCTAGGACTGTAAGGAGGTGGAGACCTAAAATTATTTTCTCATAATTATAGCAAACAATGACATAAAAGATTTAATCCACCACAAAGTTAAAGTCCCCTGTGTTAAGTTATTTCAGTCCATTCACTCTGAAGAACACTAGCAGCTTGAGCAAAACTGCCCCCTATTTTTTCAAAACATATCAAGAATTTTGCTAAATGTTCTAGTAATTCTGCGTGGGCTTGTTATAAAAATTCATTCCTGTCTGGAATTCACCAATAATGACTTCTAGTTTTGGTTTCTTTTGTACTCCTTTACTAATAAGTCCAACAGAAAACATTTCAGCAGCTAGGTCTCGCAATGATACTTGCGGCAAGCCAGTTAAAGCAGCATAGGGTTTTGTGAGAACTTTCCTGAATAATTTTTTTCATTTCAATAATATCAACATCTGTCAATATGAGGAGACTACAATCATAATAATGTATTAATCTATGTTAATTCACCTGTCTTTATTGTTCCAGGTGAAGATTGGTCTGTGATGACACTAGTATCTTGTGACTTTTCAACTATAACTATACAATACAACAATTGTTATCAGTTTCTATAGTCGCCAAAGTTCACACCTGATAAATTCTTAATTAATTTCCGATGAATTTTTATTGTTCGTGGAGGGGTTTACCTTCCAATGGGATAGGGGTAGACAAGACGTTTAGCAATGTTTGACTCATCATGATCAGCATATACCTAACAGCTGGCATGATGAAGGCAGAGAGAGCACTGAGTTGATCCAAATTTATCAATATCAGCCTGCCATAGGAAAGCTAGATTAAGAATGCTAGGTGATACATGCTAATTTGTGTCGACACACCTTGCATGGTTCAAATATTGGCTCAATTGTCCATCCTGGAGGTAACTTTGTTTCAAAATTGTTCAATAAATCCATTTTCATTGACAAAATTAAATGAAATAGGATCATCTCTATCCACAACAGCATGTTGATATTCCTCTTTTACATACTATGACACCGAAAAATAATAGATTTATGCACTCAATCAATTACAGAGATTACCCGTAACAGAGCATCAAGATCTTTACAACCAAAAAACCTCACCATCCAGTCTTCATCCCTTTGCTGATAATAAAGTATTCCAGTGTACATAAATAATAAGGCATAGCACCTGGTATGAAGCAAATCAAAAATAATAACTATTAATTTCTTCAAAAAATACCTTCATTTTTAGTGTCAGGACCACATTGACTATTTGCATCACAGTCCAGTTGATAAGGAACTAGGAGGTAATTCTTGAGTCAACTCTGAAGATGATTTAAAGATGAATCTTGTACCACTAGTAACCAAATCACTGGATTGTTCAACTCTAAGCAAAGGAATAAATTAATTTCATTATTGTGTTTTTTTACCAGATGCTGTGTCAGGTGTTCCTTTGCTATTATGCCCATACTATCTTCATTCTCTTCATCTTTCTGCTCAGGATAGTCTTCTTCATTTTCCTCATCAGTTGTATTACTTCCTCTTCATTAGTAGAACCTTATCTCATTTGTTGATTCATTTTCATCACTGCTCTCCTCAGTATCTGACTCTCCATGTGGTTGCTGGTTCTGTTCTGCTACAACACCCATAGCACAAAAAATGATGACACATGATAGAACCATATCGGTTTCCTGGATAAAACTGTCCTCGATCAAGCAGTGTAAATACATAAGGTAATCTTGAATTAGAAAGGAGCTCTAACAAAGTGTAGGCGGTTAGCTTGAGACTTTTGTCTGTAAGTTAACACAGTGTTGTATCTGTAACATTAGAGGTTTGAGGAGTGGCTTGGCAACATGAGATAGCATATATTGCACTGACTAACTTTGCCCTTTTGGAAACTTAAAGTGACCTCCAACCAGCACAGTTATAGCTACTTCACATTTATCAGTTGCAGAAATGGAATTTAGATGTGAATAAAGTGTCCTCAAGCCATATTCTTTCCAATGAAGTGACTGAAGCCTTATTACCTTGTATATAAAAGAGTTTTGTCTTTGCTATATTAACACCCATACAAGTGATCTGGTAGCAAGAAAACAGAGAGTTAGACAAACACTCATATTGTACTCTTTTTATCATAGCACTACAAATTACTGATGTACTAATCTGACCTGTTACATAAGGGCTGATTGTGATGTTATTTTCTTTTAAAGGTAAAATTGATTTTTTGCCTCACTTGTGTGTATTCATGGCTATCTGGAACTGAGATCAGTGGTTTGTAGTCCTTCGGCTTCATGTCTAATATAAAAAGAAATGAAAAATTATGTGTACAAGGTATACCTTCTATATTAGGCCATCCTCTCTCCCTATAGTCCCCTACAGAACCAGTGTACTCTGTAGTTATCTAGTCTAGTTCATATAAATTTGATATAACTCTATATGTTGCCCTTTAGTTTGCTCACATATAGTTACTGTTTGTTTAATTCAATATCTACTCTTGTTATATATCTGTGTTTGACTCAAAGTTTAGTGTCTTTTGTTTATGTCTTGCAAGTGTAAGTAATGTTTGCCTTGTGTTAAGTTGATTTTACTCTAGTTCTTGATGACTGCTCATTTTTGCGACTTCACATCTAGGTACTGTTTGCTTAGTTTAATATCTACTATTTGTTAGTGATAGATTTTAATAGGTTTTTGATAGGTACAATAACAGTTTAAAATGCTGTTGAAATAAATAGTTGTTTTTAAATATTAATTTTTAATAATTGCAACCACTTTGGCCACACTTTCCATAAATTCTTTGCTGAACTAATGGAACATTTCTTATAGTTGCACAGTTGGAGGCAATGGGGGCAGGTGAAGTTTGACATGTATTGAGATTAGGAACTTTTGACAATGGAAGGTATCATTTTTAAAGTATTGTCCTAGATATCCAGTCAATTTATAGGTAGGGACGAGAGTCTCCGTCTTAATTCCTACAGCTATGCGGTGTTAGCAGAGAAATAATTATCAGACCTGCCAGAAGACGTTTTATCAGTTAAACTGCCATTTTTTGTGAAAATTATGAAGAATCACCAAAAACTTGGTATTAAATGGAAGCTTAGAGACAACATACATTATTATTGCACAAATACTTATTTTGCCAAAAAATGCATTTTAATGTACTTTGTGTAATTAAGTAGTAAGTGTGGTTTTCTTTGACTAGACAATAATTATATAACAAGACTACTTGAAAAAGTCATCCTATAATTGATTTGGTAGATACCAACTTCACTGTGAAACACTGACTAGAGCTACAAAGATTGCATAATTAGCTGCAGTGTCAGAGACTAATAGCTATAGAATGCTAGAAAAAACAGAGAAGAGTAAGCTAGGAGAAGTTTTGAATATTGTCAGTCACAACCCATCT
Organism: Gigantopelta aegis; assembly: GCF_016097555.1. NCBI lineage: Eukaryota > Metazoa > Mollusca > Gastropoda > Neomphalida > Peltospiridae > Gigantopelta > Gigantopelta aegis. Next base: position 44,375 of record NW_024534114.1, read on the forward strand.
CATACCACTTGCAGTTAGGGTTAATGAAATTCATTGGTTGGTATATGCGGATTAATTTTATTCATTGCTCTTGAAAGTCACATACAACGACATATAAAGCAATGAAACAAGCATAACCTAGATACATAACATGTTGGCTGAAATGATTATAGGACTGCCTGGCATGCTGTATGTGCCAGGAAAAAAAAATTGTGTTTGGAGGATTAACAGTATACGAAAAAAAACAAACCTTGTTCGTGTGTTTCTCCAAATATTTATCTGTCGTTGTTGTATATTGAACTACTTCAATAGGGTCATCATCTATAGAGACAAAAAATGACAATAATTTACTCACAATGTGTAGGATACTAATATAATATACTACATATAGTATATTAGGATGTTAACTGTTATCATGTATTTTCCTTTTATATTCAAAATAATCTGTTTAAAAAACTAACCTTGTTGTGTTTCCTCATAACAGTTATCTGTTTGTTGGGACATAGTCACTCCAAGTGTAGCATATTCATCTGTAGTTACTTCATCTTTCCCGTAGTGTCATATATCTTAGTAGATCTACAGGTGCATTTTCATAGATGCCTTCGTCAATTGTCTCTTCTTGTGGAGTTTACTAAAACAGAAGTGGTGGTTGCCCTTGGTTTTAAGAATTGTTTGACATCACTAATCCCCTGGTCACTACCAAACCAAGTATCTTCATGATCTTCTACTACACTGCCTCCCAAGTGTAGCATATTCATCTGTAGTTACTTTCATTTTTGGTTTGTTTAGACCTCGCTAATGTGGTGTTACTTTTTTTTGTTTTGCCTTTGTTTTACTCTCAATTGCCTTTGGTTTTAGACCTACTAATGGTGTTGTGCCTCTTTAATTTATTAGTTGGTACTCATCCTTTATACACTGGCTTTGTAGCTAATAGGGAGTAAGGTAATACTCCTTAATAGTGATAATTTACTAACTTTTTGGTGAATGAGGTACTTGTTGTTTTTGTTGTTCTAATTGTAGCTCTACTCTTTACAACCTAAAATTTAAAAAATGTATAAGTTTACATGCATACACTACAGTCATACCTATAGTACTGGTGAAAGATGAAGATGTAATCGTTCTTCATCACTAGTACTAGGACTACTGCTTGAGCTGTCTAAAGCAACGACAGGGGTACTAATTTATTTTCAATTGTTGATAGTTTTGTAGTTACAAGTGACAAAACTGAACAGCATCCTTGAGTTCTGGTGAAACATCACAATTTGACGACCATACCTCAATGTGTTTCTGTAGTACATGAAGGCGATGTACAGCATGCTCTATTGTCATCTTAGTAATGGCTACCTCTGCATGTAAGAACTGGATGTACTGGATAGGGAGTTTTATCATGAGGTACTATGGCTGTTCTTTTAATAGGTAATAGTCCTTAATTATAGTGACAATACTTACTTTTTGGTGAATGAGGTACTTGTTGTTTGTTGTTGTAGCTCTACTCTTGTATAACCTAAAATTTAAAAATGTCTAAGTTTACATACATCATATAATACTATAGTTCATACCTATAGTACTGGTGAAAGATGAAGATGGTAATCGTTCTTCATCACTAGTACTAGGACTACTGGCTTGAGCGTCCTAAAGCAACGACCAGGTACTAATTTATTTTCATTGTTGATAGTTTTTGTAGTAACAAGTGAACAAAACTGAAAAGCATCCTTGATTTCTGTGAAAACATCACACATTTGACGACCATAACTCAATGTGTTCTTGTAGTACATGAAGGCGATGTAACAGCATGCTCTATTGTCATCTTAGTATGGCTACCTCTGCATGTAAGAACTGTGACGTAGGAGTTTGATCATGAGGTATTATTGCTGTCCTTTTCTCTTCTTTCTTCTTTTTTTGCTTTGTTTTCATCCATTTTCGAACGTCTTTTTTGCAAGATCAAAATCTCTTTACTCTTTCTAAACTATAGCGAGTGTTTTCTGGTTGGATTCTGATATATTTTGCAGGACTTCAAGTTGCATCAAGACATCCATAGGTCTTTGACTGGTTGAAGCTCGTGTCGTAAGTTATAGAGATATACCAATCCTGGTCTCTTCTTGACGAAGACTTCGAGCTGTTTGGAAAACAATTCACGAAATTCAGTGCTCATTTTGATCATCCAGCACTTAGCAACGCACAATAGAGAATATGATGCTTTAAAGTTTTCTGGCGAATAATCAGTAGCCAGTCAGAGGTTCATTGAGTACTTATGAATAACTTCCTGTTATTAATTATAGTTTTCAAATTTTAATAATAATAATAATGACATCAATGAACATCAAACCAAAATAAAAACATTTAATAGACTATAACTTTCTTTACAAACAGATCAAAAGTTTCGTCTTTATTTCCAGCCTTTATTAAATGAAAACATTAAAACTATATGAAAAGAAACTTTAAATCCATACCACTATAATTACACGCATAAAAGTAAGAGAATCCAGTTCAGTTAGGATTATAATTTTGTTTTAAAAGTGAATTAAGTTTTGTGTATTCATCACATGTCTCTTCTACTAACAACAATGCTTGATATTCTTTTTTTTTCTTGACTAATAAAAGAGAATGCAATAGAACATGATATAATTAAAACATTAATAATTACTACATACCTACAGGCTCAGGCCATCCCCCTCTCTCCTAGTCCCACTATCTCCAGTACCAAACCAGTATTTGTCCAGTTTTTTCCGGCCAATATCTGGAATGTCTAATCCGGATCATCAATTTGTTCAGACCTTGATAGCAACTTTTAGGTTTTGGAGGAGAGGTGGTGGTATCTTCTTGTTGATATTTGAGCCTCTATTATAATATATAGCCATTACATACATTTATAATTACTAATATATTATATTTGTTAATATACTTGTCTTGTCTTTTGGTGGAATGAGAGGTCGAGTGTTACGTTGTGTTGGAGAGTTTGACCCTAGATGTGATGGCAAGGATGAACACCGTGTGTGGGTAAGGGATGAACAACCGGTGTGTGGGTAAGGGATGAACACCGTGTGTGGGCAGTGGGGTAAGCACTGTGTGTATGCAAGGGTGAGCACTGTGTGATGTTGATATATTATTTGTTGTCTCTTGTATATCTTTAATAAAACTTTTACTTCCTCCTCTTCTTATCTTCAGTAGCAGGAATTGTAAATCATGATCTGACAATACCCAGAGTAACCAAAACTAGATATTATATTTTGACTTACTTTGATTATCCAAGCTTCTTCTCCAGCAAGAGTAAGCAAAATCAACTGCTTCAGTGCCTTAGTTTTTTGTTAGAACTCCATCAAACTGTTTTCTGAACCCTCTTATACTTTTCTTGCTCATTTTTCGAAAACGATGTTTTACACATTTTACAAAGAAAGTTCAGAACTGGTCTCGAGCTATTTCTATTTTGTTTTGTAGCAATTTCTATGAGGGACCTAAGTCACATTGTCAAAGATTTTCCATATTAAATGCTGATGAAGTTCTTTCTCATCGGGTCTCGCCTTTTGAAACTGTTGAATTTCAGACTGTAATTTCACTTTTAAGTCTTCTCCTCTCTAGAACTTCAGCAATATCTAAAAGTCCCTCAGGGGTTTTTAATACTGTAGATACCCTCATCTGAAGGCCTTGAAATACTATAGTAATGTATTCTTCATATACTCCGAGTAGCTCAAAGATATAAACGAGCCGGACTTTCTCTGATCTTCCAGCTCCATTGCAAATTTATCGACTATTTTTTGAAATTGAACCTGTAATTTTTTCTCCATGGTTATCTTTGTTTGTGTACTTTTACTCACTGACTAAAATAAAAAAGTAATGACAGTACATTATATAGAAAACATTTCCCCATTACATCACTAGAGTATATATAATTATGTTAAATTGTCACTTGCTCTATTCATTGTTTTTTATGAAAGTGAAATGTGGCAATAACAAGTTATGACATCACACAAATAAATAATTTTTTTGTTTATTTTTAATAATTTGCAAATAGATTATTGGAAGTTTGTAAATGTGTCATATTCTTCTTTTATTTGATGACCATCCATGAAAGTTTGGTGCTGCTTTGTCATCCAATTCTTCATCAAAGATGATAAATCATTTTTAATGGTATATAAAATCCAGGTCCAACATTGGCATACTCTACTATTTTATTGGTGGAGCTAGTGATGGAGTATTCATGTCCTGAAATGGATTTATATTCACTAACAGCTATAGAAACAAAAACAACAATAGATTATCACATTTAAAACGAGACTACTTTAAAGCTGTTATAAGTTTTTTGTCTTGATGGATTAGTATTAGCACATTACCCATAAATGACTTACTCTTTTCATAGTCACATAACTAGGTGGACGTTGTAATTGTTTCTGTTGTACATTTTGGTATCCATGCCTTTTTACATCAGTGCAATATTATTGTCTGCAAGACCAGTAGCTATAGAAAAATTAAATAACATTAATTGATTTGTTTATTTTAAAACTAACATTTTGTTTATTCTTCACGTCAACATAACTATCTGGACATTTTAGCCACTTCTCCTTCAACTTATGATATTCCTGGTCTTTTAAGTGAGGTGGCAAAGAGGAACTTTGTGGTCGTCTTTCCTTTTGTCGGGTTTTGGACTTACAGGCGGACCAGTTTTTTGTTGGATATCTGCAAATTATTAATTATAGTTACTATTATATAAACAGTATTAATGTACTTTTATATGGAGGTCCAGGTTTATCCATCGGTTCAAATACATCATCATCACGAGCAAAAGGTTTGGTTACGTTCGATGATGTTTGTTTGGTTTATAACAGTATCATCATACCAACTAATGTTGGAGGATTAAAGCTATCTGTTTCCTCATATGAACCAACTGGATAGCGACGTTTTTAACTCAGCACTATCTGCTCTTAATTTGGCAGCTTGTTTTGCTATCAATTCCTTGCAAATTTGGATTGTTGATATCGTTTTCTTGATCTAGTAGTCTCTTCTGACTGAAGTTTTCTACTCTCTTGTTTTGCAGCTCCTTTTCAATAACTCTTGTTGGAGTTAAAATAGGTGACCAAGCTCTCTACAAGCTGGAATATTCCTTTAGGTGGAGGAGGTATGGTCGACGAGATGATATAGGAGAGTTGTGGAACTTCATCTGTGAAATAACCTTTTTCGATTGTAAAAAGGATTGATCCTGTATTTTGCACCGGAGGACGAACAAATCTAATATAGATGTTCATTGATATCTTTCTTTCATGTGGCCACTGAAAAGCTATAAAAGAACAATAACTTATGTAATTATTTTTTAAATTATACTCACATTGTGAGAATGCTTCTTTAACAACACGACTCCTGGCTCAAATGTAACTCCATCATAACTTGTGTGAGTCCAGTTATAACTTGTTGAGTTTTTTCGTGACTCATTAAAT
>NW_024534115.1:0-15000 GCF_016097555.1 Gigantopelta aegis
CTTAATTCACCAGTTGAACTATTTTGTAAGTTTTTGTTTCATCATACTACCCTAATTGTATTAATATTTTGTATTAGCTACATTTGATGTACCAAGTGGCAGTTTAACAGAGTGTCTGGTCAAGTTTTGGTTTTACTTGTTATTTTCTTGAGGGTTAAGTCAATCGGCAGGATGTTATATATTAATATAATCACTTATAACAGATTACTACAGTGGTAATATTACCATAGTGAGAACATCAGTAATACCAGTACTGCTAGTAAATGTGAACAGGAATATATACCCAGTAACTATAATGTTGACATTTTATGATATGGATGAGAACAATAATATTACATGAAGGAGTAGGCTATAAAACTGACTAATCAACCTGTAAGTGGTCTATTCTTCACCTGCTATGACAACCACCACATCACTATTGTTACATTACCATCACCATCACCTACTACATTTTACACTGTCACTACAAGTAGTAAGTCATAACGTTATTATTTGTATATATCATATAATTTATATTACAGCAAGGAGTGTTCAAGGAGGTCTACACAGTTTACAATAATTATCGGTCTGTTTTGTGTGGTAGTTTATGTATTGTATCAATTATGAGCTCTCTGTTATAGTTGTTACAGTTATTGTGGCTGTAGTTTTGTATATTAATTATTATTATTACTATTTTATAATAGTTGCAAAGTAAGATAAGAAATTGTATGTGTAAAATACAGAAAATGAGCATGTTTCAATATTACATACCTAGGGAAACACAAACTCAACACAAGGCATAAGGAAATCTCAAAACCTGAAGTTAATAAGGAAGAGATAGTACCGGATTATAATCCTTGTATAAAGCATAAAAAAAAACACACACCCACTTTCATTTGTGTATATGCAATCAACATTGTCAGCACAGATTTGTATTATATTTTATGTCTCAATATATAGCATATAGCAGACATATTCTAGCAGGTTGTATGATTTTTTAATGATTGTTGCTCAATATTAGGAAAGTAATTGTGTGGTGTGATTATTATGATAATATTGCAAATACTGCATGTTTTAATCACATTTAGACATCACCTACCAGATAAACTATACTGATGTAAACCCATAACGAATACTATCTTAGCTCCAATATCCCTTCTACAGTAACATACAGTACAGTAGTACATGAGACATCAATTTCGAAGAATGTAATTAGAACAACAATATCAGCCTTCATATTCTGAAAATGGACCATCTAATGAGGAATACTGCCAGACTTAATCATAATGTACATGTTAGTAAGCATGTTTATGATCAATACTCAAAATCCTCATTCTCAGGCTTCAATCACCTATCCACCTATGTATTCTACACTACCTACTAATGGTGACATGACAAGTTATATATCATCACCTGACAGTCAGTACTCTACTTTGTCTAATAAAACAAGTGCTAAATTAACTATTAAGAAGACAACAGGTCAGTAAACTTTACTATATAGTAGATATTATATTATATTTATTATATTAGAGTTAACTCATACAGATCTAGTTACTTATGTTGCACCATATGTAACTACAAAACTACGAGAGATAGGTACTGCCCTTAGCACTAACTCCACTTGAACTAGATGACATTGAAGAGAATCGTCAAGGTATCACTGGTGTGTTTCAACTCTGGTACGAGGACTAAAAGACGCCCATATACCTGGGAGACATTGTTAATGATATTAAGGTTACCAGCTGTGAATGAATTGGATCTTGCTGATCAATTAGATGTTTGACTTCTTACTGAGTGTATAAAACTGTATTGTGTGCATTATACATGTGTGTTATATTTTTATATTTTGTGCGTGTTTATTAATATATTATATATGTGTGTGTGTGTTTTATTATATGTGGGTGCTGCATGTAGACTACACAATAATAGAGTGTGTAGTATTCATCCTTATTTACAATATATATCCTCTAGTTGTCATCCTGTATTTCCTTTTCACAAAACATTTATATATAATTCATAAGAGGTAAAGAGGAGACAACCTTTTAATCATTTTGCATTTTTTTATTCAATATAAATTGTTGTTATATCTTTTTTAAAAAAATAAATATATCTGATATGTTTGAAATATATAATACATAGTGTTATGAAATACACACATAAAAACAGTTACTTACAAGTCTTGTCTATTACAATGATCTATAAGATACTGCATGAGTTAAACATGACTTGCTAACACCTTACTGATATTTGAGTAAATGATATTCTTTCTGTAGTGAACTATCTAAATGTTATGATAGGTTATCAGACTAATACTATAGGGGACTGACCACAACTTACACATGATGCCTTTCATCACACTATACACAGTTTGTATGCAAAAAGACATACAGTATATGTAGCCCAAAAAACTAACAGGTGTTTACTTAGATAACCACATGTAATCCACCTGCCAAACCATACATAACCACATAGTCAGGTAGATTAGGAACTCCCAATGCTATGGAATCCGGGTATGACAAAAATAAGCGTCCAATTCACGATTATTGAGATTCAAACTCACAATTTACATTGGAAATTGGCGATTATCATCAAGAAATTGCAATAATCGTAAATTGGACGCCTATTTTTGTATAAGTGTAAAATCATGAATCGAGAAGTGCAAATAATCACGAATTCACAGTTAAATCATGAATTTTTAGAGTGTAATAATGGTGAATTGGACGGCTATTTTTTTTTTTGTCATAGTTTGTATTCCATACTATGCAAAGAAAAACAAAAAAAACATAGTTTAAAAAAACATTGAAATGACTACACTACTCTAACTGAAATCAACAGTGGATGTGTGTATCTTGGAACAAATCAGGGTTATGTAAGCATCATGAACGACATTCTTGTCAGTGACTACCACTGTAACTACGTGTAATATAGTTACACAATAGTCAATAACCTAACGTCAATTAAATTTCCTGTTCTAATAAGGGAAAATGGGTAAAGACTAATTAAAAATATAGGGAGCTTCTTCTTCTATGAAACTATACACTTTATTCTCACTGTAATTGTAATTGTAGTTGTAGACAATACAGTATACAATAGACTCACCCCTTTGTATTATAATACTGTTATTTCAGTAAACCAAATATCATTATATACAATATTCTAGTATAGAATAAACACCATAAAAAATGAGTGAAACTACTATTAATATGAACTCTTAGTCTAATGAGCTAACCCCCCTCCTTTTGATAAGCTGACAGATAGAGAAGGGTCCTAGAAGCAAACCTGCCTCATTGGAATGTGGGCCAGTACATTAATGTTTATACAGTGGTACATAGTACCTCTTTTCTTCCACATGTAACTCCCACTTGACATTGCAATAAGTTTACAACTACAAATTGTGGAAACTGTCCCACATTCTAGGACTCTTCTCTAAAGGAGGAGGGACTAGCTCACTAGACTAATGAACCCTATGAATAACATACAATAGTAACATTATAGGTCTTCTGTTATTACAGTCAAACAAGTGATTTACTTTTACAAAAAAGTACCTGCTCACAATAATAGATGTGTGTGTATGTATGTGTGTGTGTGGGGGTGTGTGTGTGTGTGTGTGTTATACTGTTAAAAGATAATGCACTAATTATGTTATAATACAATATAGGAAACTATATTTGACAATAAACTGATTTTTGTATTACAAAATACTGTTTGGATTACAAAAACATTAATATTACTACCATATCATTTCCAAAACACACATAAAATGTGTACACTATATACACATTGTCAATAGTCAATTAATGATTTTCAAAAACCCTTACTAGTGATAAAAGTTTACAATTTCTGTTCCAGGGCTAAGGACTTCTGACTCCTGGAAGCTTATCTTTCCTACAGATAGTGCTCATATGATTACATCAGTGGGAAAGTACTGAGAAAGTACTATGAATATATTTTAAAAAGCTGGTGGGTGGGATGGTGGGTAATGCTATACATAGTATTTCAATATTGTTTACACAAGGGATTTCCTGGTTCCAAACCCTAAGTAAACAAACAAACCAAGACATTTTACTATAATTTTACTATATATTTTACTATATTTTTTAGTCTATAAACTTTAACATTTTTACTTAAATATACCAAAAGTTAAACAAATAAATCCTACCAATTAAAACCACATTTTAAGTACAGGGTGGTAGTACTTTGTCTGTCATGTGTCATATATTAGCTGTCAAATACTGGTAACTTGATGTAAAGAAGCTAATAATACATGTACTATAAGATATTGAATAAATGAACAATGATATGATAGTGGGTACAGCTGCCTAGTATTATGTCTATGAAGTGCTATTGTTAATAATATATCCAGCTGTTTGTAATAGCATAACCTTCAGGATCAAAATTATTCATTAATTGTTTGCGAGTACATTTTATCATATAGGAGACATCTATATGACACAAAATGATTGTTCAGTTAATATAATTAACAAGTATCATCGTTTGTACAAGTCGTGTCTCTTTTGAGAAGTAATAGTTTTTTTGTTGTCAACATCATTAGGGTAAGACATATCTACAAGAGATAACACAAAGAGAACATAACTATGTCTTGTTTCTCGTTGGTATACAATATACAGTTCCTAGACTAATGGTGTTACTTGCTATGTATATTATAGTCATGTCAATGAGTTTAGATATGTTACTTTAATACAACACATTATAAGCTACCATATAGCAAGTTTTATTGGCAATGAGAATCTGACAGTTTGCTGTCACAACAACTAAAAGAATATAAAAATTGTAAAAATTGTCATAAGATTTTGTTGGCACTGATGCTGCTAAAGAGATTGAATTATTGTTAACTTTGAAGACTGAGAGGTTACGCCCAAACTATAAAGAACTCAGAAACTTCAACTGTTACTGTACAAATTTACAAGTGCTTGTGGTAAAGGTAATGATAATTATGGGTGGTTATATTGATGGTGGGTACTATACATGAGTTAATTTCATTGTTGGTCTCGAAAGTCATATACAACAATGTAATGAATGAAAATAAAAGTTAAACATAATGCTAAATTTTTGAAATCAGCACGAGTTTGCAAACAGTCAATTCCACAGTATATACATTAGTAATCAAAACAGTAATTGTGTTTTACTTTCAGTTTACAGATCATATATTATATTATATACAACCTGTATAACCATATATTGTATGGCTAAATAAAATATAATCTAATAGTATACCACACTATTGTAAAGAAACTATCAATATAAAAACTGAAGAAGTAGAGATGATGTAATTACATTATAATACAATATAAGGAAGTTTATAACTATATTTGATCAACAAGTAATTTCATATCAACAATGCAATTAGTCCCAGAACAAACACTAATTGGATTACATAATACCCTTTGTTATGTTAATATGATGTTATAACATAAGTTCATATTATACTACAATGAGTACACAAACTATTCCTCTCTCTATTACGATACAACTGAGAGTCTGACACTAGGAATGGCTCATGACAGAGTGGGGTATTAACAGATGAATTACCGTTACATACACTCAACTACAAAAGTACACATAACACAACTAGAGGGAATAATTTCTATATCATAAATTGTATACAAAGATGTTGTTGTATATAATTATGTCTGGTCCATAATCTAATAGTCTCATCCCAGACTGCCACAGCCCCTAAGTGAAAAGGTGGTCTGGCACTTTTGCTTCAAATTCTTGGTCCTAGCGTCATTAGGGTAACATAAATGATCATATAACCTTGAAGAAAATGGCTTAATCACTACAATTTGACATCTCTTAGGAATGACTATTGTGGTAAATGTTTTCGTGTATTTCTTTTGTGCAAAGGATATCTCATGTATTAGTAATAGAAGAATAGTTATAATTATGTTAAAACATGTAGTTACACCGTAAAAATTAAATTGTTATTTTAAACAATTACTTTGTAGTTTAATCAGTGGGTACTATGATATATAGAATTTTTGTGAATTACTCATTGTGTAATTTCTCGATATGTTGTACTTTTACATGCAAACAAATTACACAATGAATAATTCACATAAATTCTATATTCCATAGTAACCCCTGATGTAAACTACAAAGTAATTGTTTAAAATAACAATTTTAATTTTTTTTTACAGTGTAGTCCTCACATGGTTTAATCATATCATTTCAAAACAGACTTTATAATTTCAATAAATGCTTTATCAGAAATGATAGTTTTTACTTTCAAAAATATCATGATTTTCTATTACTGATTCATTTTGTCATAAAATTTATGTGTAGGTGACCATTAGTATATATTGGATGAAGTTGCACATCATGCCTAAGACACTAGGACCAAGAATTTGAAGCAAATGACCAGACTGTCCCTTTTGCTTGGAGGCTTGGCAGTCTGGGGATGAGATTATATCTAACTAAGTCAATGTAATGTTGTATATAAGCTTAAGGGGGAGACACTTTAAAGGAGACTATAAGCTAAATAGGTTGTCAAGAAGGTGGCGGAATTATAAGTAGCTGTTACAGCTGTATATCTGTTACAATAATAATGAGGAACTATTTTGCCAGCTGCTCTCAGAACAAAGTACCAGTACTGTATATCTTATCACTATCTTCCTCAGTTATACAACTTTGAAACTTTGATGATCATAGTAAAGTAGACTCTCAATACATCACAGTAAAGCAGGCCATCACTAGCTTGCTTCAAGTTTTTTAGTTGTTATCAAGATATCATATCTATTAGTTTAAGAGTGTGCATTAACATGAAGTATATACACATAAGTTTTCTACTATACCAACTTCAATTAAGGCAATTAGAAAGGCTGTTTGTTTAAGCCTTTGAGCTAAATGTATGTTAAATAAAATGTAGTACACAATAAGTTTAAAATATGTGAGTAAATATTATAACATAAACTAAAAAACAGATGTCAAATATATACCAAATAATAACATTATTCCTTCTAACCTAGGTTATTGGTCAAGACACAATACACTAGAGATAAAATTATAACGTAAACCAAAACAGATGTCCACTTAGTACATATACCAAAACATGTCATAATAACAAACCTACCTTATTTTCTAATATAGTTATAGTCAAGGTTATAATATAAACATGGCCATAATATAGTTGAGACAATAATTTACACCTTAATAAATATAAGAAGCAGTTTAAAATGTGTGTCCCAAGGATATGGATCTAAAAAATTATAGACTGTAATATATACCCAAATAAACATCCCACCTGTTGTAAACACCCAAACATACCTTTTAGTCAATTATATAAAACATGAGACATAGAAATATTTACATACCACATAATGAGATATGTCTTCGTTTATTTTGTGTGCTTGTAAAGATATTCTGTACACTCTCCTGGTATAGGTTAACAATATGTAATGAAGTAACTAGTATCATAAAGAGAATTAAAACATTCAGATAATACAATGACTTGTTCTCCATTAGATCCTACCTTTTAGCCATGTTTAGGTAGCTCATTTAAGATTAAATCACTTCATTAGATCCAACTAAGAGTTTGTATTAGGTGACCAAGATGAAATGTTTGGTAACTGTGAATGAGAGATAATTTATGTATAACACTATTAATAATAGGGAGGGCTAGCATTGACAACTAACATACTGTGTAATCTATGGTAGACACTAGCTTGAGGCCCACATTACTCTCCATAAAGGGGTTAAATATTAAAATACACTAAAACTACTATCATAAAACTAGTAACATCCTGAACAGAAATAATGTCCTCAATTCACATCATTTCTTATGCTCCACTACATACATACATTGATATTAATATAATAATATGCATATTAATAATCTACATTATATATATATACTGACAGTGACATACATTGATGTTAATATATATAATATGTATTAATAATCTACACATACAGATAGTGACATATAATATTGTTACCTGCTGATAAGGACATTGTTGATATAAATACACTCAGCCCAGGTACACACCCAGTAATAATTTAAAATATTCATATTAATAATTAGTACATTACTTTTAGCATTTAATCAGTCCATTTGGATTGAATACAAGAGAGAAAATTTGTCCCTTTCATTTCTGTTCCTATAAAAAGTTTTTTACACATAATGTATGTAATAGTATTATAATCTATCCAATGACTATCAATACCTGATACAGTAAGAGTAGATATTGTGACTAGCTATTTCTAGCCCTGTCTTTTATTGAAATAGATACTAATATAGATCAGTTTTGTCATTATAAAGTACATACAATAACTGTCATTAGTTTAGATACTAATATATGACAACTACAACATGTACTAGCATATATATATCAGTACCAACTATGATATTATAAACATATTCCTGTCACCTGACTAAAGTGTTATATTTACTATGGTCACTACTAAAAATAAGAACCTTTATATTATGTGTGCGTATAATAATATATCTGGTATATGGTGTATACTGGTAATTATATGTATATCATCCTGTAACAGTTTGTATAATCATTAATTCTAATTGACTACAGTAATGTAAAGGACAACTAACTATATGACCATGATATGTATATAACATGTTCTCATCTAATTGGGTGTGTCAATGATGACTCTTACTGCAAATTGCACATAACATACCTCCTCAGTATATTACATATATATGCCTAGGAAGCCCAATTTTGTTTCGTAAAAGGGGCGAAGATAACATTGAATTTTTAGCCAGAAATATGAGTAATAATAAAAGTAATAGAGCCTCATTATGAATATCAGTAAAGGTCAAACTACTTATCTCCTGCATAAACAAAATAGATATCAAGTTACCACTCATCATTATATATATAGTAACTTTTGATGCCTCGCCTTTTAAAGAGAACAGTAAGTTGAATCTCTTTAATTTATAATTTATTTTTACTTTCATACAATCCTATTATGTTTAATTGAGTCTTGTTTATTATATATCCTGTTTTATTTATGATTTGAATACAATAAATAAATTAAACGCACACTCTAACCTAGTCTTGTGTAACAAGACCATCCATCCCTGATACAATTAAGTCTAGCTATATAAACTAGCTTCAACTATTGACATCCCCATATATTACAAAACAATTAACAATTTTACAACAAATTCTGCAACTCTCTAATTCTTAAGGCAATCATGAGACAATTTTCTTATAACTTACAATCTTGGTTTTCATTAGTTTATAATCATTATTCAAAATTGATAATGTAACAGTCATGGACTTTACTAATGAAAGTTGTGTTTTACTTGTTATTTTCTTGAGGGTAGTCAATCACAAGATGTTATATTGAATTAACTCACTTATAACAGACTACTACAGTGGTAATATTATCATAGTGAGAAATCAGTAGATACCAGTACTGCTAGTAAATGTGTGACAATTATCCATCCACAGTAATTTTACTTAATTATACTTGATATATTATCACAAGGATTGTGATACAACTGAGTATGCTGTACTATTTATAGGCACATTTATACATAATTATGTATTGTGTAATTTGTTATAATTATGACCTTCTTTTTTAATTACTATAACAAACATCTACTAATTACTGCCTCCATCATTATTCAGGGACATGTGATAAAGTTATACAGACTAATGATAAAAATTTCCTTTTATCACAACATGAAGATTAACTATAGTGGAATGACCCCAGACCACATAAGAAACTTTCATTTCTGACCACATTATATGCAGCTGTGCCAAATTTTTTTTTTTTTGATAGTCTAAAGCTTTATGGATAAAAGAAGGGTTTTGGCCCTGCCACACACTCCCAAGAATTCCTATAATGCTTGGGTGTTTTCAACATCTATTTCGAAAGAACTCCAGGCAGGTATCCACATAGACTTGGAGTAAGGAAACTGTGTGCGAAGGAAGGGATTCTACTAACTGATCTGCCCAAGATTTATTTTAATAGGCTAGGAGCTTTTTTGTAGGCTCTAGTGATTTGCACATGCCTAGGATTACAGCCAGTACCATCTTATAGTGAGAGGGGAGTGACCCCTTATAAAACATTATCAACCATTTTAGTTCCTATGAATGAAAGCCTTAGTATGGTTCTGGGTTTAGCCTGAAGCAGGTTTATGGTAGCAGTAAAAGCATAAGTGCCATAGGTGGACAATGTAATAGCACTACACATAAACATGTGCCCTGAATATTACATTATGCCCTCAATATCACACACATTTGATCTAAGGTATGTCTTGATTATAGTCATCATTGATGATAAAGGCTATTGTCTGATTTAGTCAAAATATCTTTTTGTTAGACATAATACATAAAATTTATATTAGACAACAAAAACAACATACAGCAAGTCATTTATGATGTACATATATAATATAAACCTAATATTAATTAATACATGTGTACATGTATAAGAGTATAGGATGAAGTTACCAAACAAAGAAACTTTATATTAACCACTGAATTAGAAGACTTCCAATGTTATACTTGTCCATCTGTCACATTCATTTAAAACACCTGAACAGACCATTAGTAGTATACAGTTCTAATATATGGAAGAAGATTATGATAAAATAAGTAAATTTTAGTCATAATTAATTATGTCATATCAGGGTAACAGTAATAATAATTGACATAAATGAATGTAAAATTATTAAATTAGATTATAATCACTTAAATAATAACATAGCCGGATGAAGAATAATGTCTATTTTGTTGCACATTGTCTAAAGATTAATGCAATCCCTTTTACCACATATTATGTATAGTTATATAGAATACATTCTAATAATATCACTGTATAAACTCACCAACTACTATTATAGTACTATCAGGTTAGTCCAACCTCATAGTATAACATATACTTAATTCAATTGTACCCCATTCAAGTGTAAAGACTAATGGACATATAAAAACAAAGTAAGACACATAAGCCCTGAATTCCTGACAATACTAGCATAATAAGTCTTCTGTTACGTATAATACAATAAAAGGAATTTATGGTCTGTTTGGACACCATAATTATAATATATATAAATTGTACAGTCCATTATATAAATAATCCTGCTAGTTCATAAACTTTATTCATAATATATACTTAATACAATGGTTACACCATTCAAGAGTACATAAAGGAGTGACATTCATGGATAATGGAGCATGGACACGGGGGGACATATCATAATAGTAAGTTTTCTGTTGATAAAGTCTACCCATAAGGATGTTTAGTTAGGTTTCTGAAGCAATAGTATTTGACCATGTGGGTTTATTGACATAGATAAAGAAGTAGCCTATCAAGTTGTATAGTACTAATGAAGATCCAATATCTATATATTTTGACTAAGATGTCATAAACTTGAAAATGGTTACATACAAGAACAGTGGATTGCAAAAAAAATTAACATTTGTCAGTTTGTACCCACACACACCACACACACACACACTACAATATACTATATTGGTGATATCTTCTTGAGGAAAAGACCCTTACATGTGTTAAAAGTGTGTTGTTCAGTTCCAGAGCTGAGGACATCATACTCCTATAACTTTATTTTTCCTGATACACTCAACATCAAAAGGTGTGTACTGTGATGAAAACAGTATGGTTTGATTGTAACTCTACAGGTAAGCGGTGTATAAGAAAAATTATAAAGTTACAAAAATAAATTAATCTTATTCCAGCCCCACACAATCATAGACAGAGTAAATATTATTGTTCAAAGTTCCTCTGAAAGTGTGCATGACACTTGTAAATCAATTACTTATGTATGAAGTGGAATACCAATCCTCTAAAAATGGTTCAGAGTTTAAGTGTTCACATTGACTTTAACGATATTCATAGACTTCATTAAGAATTTGATGAGATTATAAAGTACATATTATGTTTTATACTTCCCTGTATTCTGCCAGTTAGTTTCAAATGGTTACTAGGTTTCATATAGGGCTTCCTAATCAATGTTAATTTGTTAAGTTGTAAGACAGTGTAAGTTAGTGGCACAATTAGTTAAGACATGTGTCTAAGAAGTATATAAAGACACTTACATCCTGTGTAGTATACATCCCTCTTTGGACCATGTGTACTATTGCAAACAGACTATTTCTATAATCGATTATTGTTCATGTCACATGACACAGTAGTATAAAATGTACAATATATACACACTATTCATTTGCAAAATCTAAAAAATATTTGGAAAAAATTAAACATATCAAAATAATTTCAAATATTTGAAGTTCATTAAAAAAATTGATCAGACCCAATAAAGTCTTTATGTATATATGCATACTGAAATTTTTGCCAACCTAAACTTTCTCAGTATTTCTGTCCACAATAATTTTAAGGAGTATTTGGGTCCTTTAAATAAAACATTTTCTCATTCTTTTGTCCCCCTGTATTCTCAACAACTTTGTTACTTAGTTCTTAATAAATATCTCCATTTATATAGTTTTCATCATTTATTATTCTACTTAATACTGTGTAGCTACCTCTAGCTATGTGAAGGTTATTATAATAAGCTACATAATTTTTAAAGTCAATTATATTATAATTGTGCTTTATTTATTATGAAAGGGACAACTGATTCTTACCTGAAGAGACTTAGTGGTTTAATACATCATTTCTTTATTAACCTAACATGTCTCCTATATAATCTTATGATTACTATAATACATAATAGTCAATATATTTTTATATTGTATGTCTCTCATACTTCATTCCTATAAACTACAGTCTTTACAATTTTATGGATGTTAACTGGTAAGTTAGTACATTTAAAAATTATAATATGATTAAATTAAGACATTACTCCTCATAACTAGTATCGATATAAAGTACTCATCTTTGTTATCAAAAGTCTCTCTGTCTTCACTGACTGAGTATCTGTGAAAACTTCTCACCAACGTATACAAACTAATTCATGACCTAATAGTTATTGTTTTAATGTACATGATCATCGTACTAGTTAGCTCTTGTCAAAGCAGTATTATAGCAATTACATGTAAATAAATATTAAGAAAATATTATGACAATCATCTCATTATGAAGTACAATGTGTTACAATAATGTTTATACTATTACAATGCTCATTATTGACAGCTTTTTATCCCTTATTTGTGGATGACTATTAAACACTCAATAACCATTCACTAGACACTGTCTATACAAAGCAGCTGTCAAGATGTTGATAACAATACATTGTAAAATGAATTGCACCAGTTAATTTTACCAATCCATTGTCATTTTTAATGATACAAAGAAGTAGCAAATGTCCACTCTGTTTAATTACTTATATACTACAGCTGCCTAGACATTATAATATAAGTAATAATGGTTAAAAAAAAGAAGTACGGCAACAGATTTCCCTATTAAAAAAAAAGTAACACATACCTCTACCCCTCCATGTTACTATAGTGTGAACATAAAAGGCAATAGATTACATTGTACATGTACATGTTGTTAAATGAGTTGTTATACACATTCTTAACTCTGAAATACTAAATTATAAATGACTTAAGAGAAAGCAACAGATGTTTCTACCCTTCTATGTTACTTACAGTGTGAACATATGAAGGTAATAGACTACCTCGTACATGGTTCATAAGGTGACTATTGTCTAATGAGTATATTATATAAACTCTTAACTCTGACAATCAACTAATTATAAATAACTTGTCATTAGTATATTAGTAATGATAAAATAGTAGTGTTTATTAAACTTACTAGTATCTCGTTCGTGTGTATTTTAATTATGTAATGAAAATGATAATAGATTTTTAAATCAACCAATTATTTTTACAATATATCAATAATAGAATTAGTTGATATTGTGGTAGTTTGTGTTAATTAAAATATAAGGAAAAAAATATTGACAAAAACCTTTTAAAAGTATAAATGTTTCATTTCTGCTACTTTCCATCCTATTATTAACTAAATTTCATACATAACTATTAAAATATAGACATCATATATGTATATTATTGATGTGAGTGGTATTGCTATATATACTTTCCTACTCTTATAAAACCATTGGATAATAAATCTACATTACTTTGATACAAAGGATGGGAACAGTACTATATTCAAAATAATATTAATTATAGTTTCATTGTTCCAGTCACAATGTATTCCATGTTATTTTCAGTGGGGAAGATGATGTTAATCCCTTTTAGGGATGAGGTGTCATCATATAGAGAATCGGTATGGTTCAGAAACTTTCTATGTCCTAAGTACACCATTTTTGTCTGAGATATTCAAATCATATTCTAGTAACAAAAGACTTATTATGTTATCACTGTTATGTATTCAGTGCTCAGTTAATGGTAAATGTAGTCTCACTCAATTTTTGTAGTGTTGGTTGTCTCTATTTACTAGAATAATGTACCATTGAATTCAAGTACATGTTATGATATGAGGTTACTGTATTGTCAGTATTATTATATAAGGTAGTCAGTTTATGCATTGATATTATTAGAGTGTACTCTATGTAACTATAATGATATGTATTGCCGAATATTTAGACAATATCAACAAGTACAAATAGATATTGCTTCTTCACTGTTTTTTATTAATTATAATGACTGTAATCTCAAAATTAATAAGTACATTTCTTACACACATTATCCTATTTGTACTAATATGTCATAATTATTAGAACTAAAGTGTATTAATTAGTTAGTATCGTCTTCCCTCCATACATTATTAGGCTGTTAAACTTTACTGGGCTATTCAGGTGCTTTAAAATACAACAGTGTATCAGTACAGCTGGGTTAGAAGTAGCAACCTCACCTAATACTTGAGCACATGTACACCGTATTAGGTAAAAAAAAAAAATATTATTGTTATACCTGTATCATGTACATGATAAATCATTAAACATAATATATTATGGTTGGTTGGGTTATCTATCTTGTTTTGTCATAACAACAACATAGTTTAATAGAATAGCCTTTATCAGTATTAATATCTTAGTTATGGATCATGTAAATTATAGTGTGGTAGGTAGTAGATAATGGAGAC
>NW_024534115.1:20000-27398 GCF_016097555.1 Gigantopelta aegis
GAATAGGACCCAACTCTCTTATCAACTACATAGATTAAGTAAAATATCTAATATATAAATAAAGTTAGCGAATTATTTATATTTATATTTAACTCAAGTATAAAACAACTGTTTGGATGTCTAATAACACTTTAAATATTATGTTACAATATACAGATATGACATAGTATTGAGAGTAATAGTTAATCTACTACACAAACCATTCAATGTTATGATATACTCCATGGTTGTAGTAAGTAGTTCATTTACTTTATGTGAGAACATTATCTATTTTTTAATACTGTTTACAGCTGTGTATTGTTATTCTATATGGCATGATATAAAAAATCCCAGAATATGAATAAATAAGCTAGACATCCTGTGAATTTTTTATTGTGTGTCATTTTATAAGAGGAGCTATTGTTAAAGGTTTGTCTTATTTCGTTAACCTCCTCTACCTACAGTACTAAATATATCATTGATGTGTTCTCCAGTATGTAGTAGTACAGTAATTGGATGTACATATGATCTACCTAGTAGTATATATAATATGTATGTATATGATATTGAAGAGGAGGATACATTATCAGATGACTGGGCAATATCATCTACTAATATCACTATTACTAGATTGAACTAACTTATACATCTATGCATAATACTTAAGGTAGATTATCTTAGCATATTACAGTGTTATAGTTGAATAATATACTATTATTATATTATATATGGTATAGTCATAATACTATAGAGGCTGGATATACAAACACTAAACAAGTTAATGTTGAACTGAGAATATGTTCAAATTACTGTATACACTTAGTGATGATGTGTACTTACTAGCTGTACTATGGAAAGCTATCAAATTTTGCTGACACTCAAAACTTAAAAATTGTATATTAAAATTATTGTTTTACAATATGGATACAGTAGGACATGACTCATTAAAGTGATATCGACGTTAATAACCTGGGTATACTTTCATTCATTTATAATTATTGATATAACAATACATTAATTTTTACTGTAAATTGTATTAACTGATTCAGTACATGAGAATGTTTTATTGTGTTACATGTAATAAAACTATTAACAAAAATGTCAACTTGACCTGTACAATGACCACTAATAATAACTGTATCATTCTTTACCAGATTAGTAATGATTCCATAGAATTGAAAATTACATGATATGTACATAACATCTATTGTTCCTGTTATTATTCCACTCATAATTGTGATCTAAGTTAGTTACTATAACAGTACATCAATAAAGCTTGTATTACTAAGACTAATTCTTATATGTATTGAGATTAATTCTGACATAATCAACAAAACTTTTTCTAAACTTTTACAATATTCTCATATCAAACAATACAACTATACACATAGGCAGAATTATTGTAATGATTATAATTACTATTATTAACAATGATTACATATTGAAAGTAAACTGTAATAAATCATTATATGTTATATAGTGTTGTTGTTGTTTGCATCAGATCTAGCTGCTGATGTGGCATAACCTAATCAAAATAAGTTGATAATACAATATATCTTTGTATAATATATATATATATATATACATAATGACTCAATACAGAGGTGTTTGATCGTTAATAATTGTATACTTGTATGATTCTTAACAATATAATATGAGTGAGTATAATATAATATTAGTATTGTAATATGATAGTTTTATTTCTAGTATATATGTATATAATATGGATGGTATACAATTAGTATAGTAATATAGTGTGTTGTAAGCAAGAGTTTCTTATGCTAATACATACTGTTCCTCATCAAATAAAAACAAATATTATCGAACATTTCTTGTCCTTACTTTTCTAAGTTAAACCTATAATTATTTTAATCTTTAACTGTTTCTTTGACAACTCTAATATCCAAAACAGATGTAAATAGTTGTGATAATAAACAAATACACATACTTCAAAGACTTTAGGAACAATACAGACCTACACATTACATTAATTAATGAATTATAATTGAGAATTTATATTGGTAAGGGTTAGTTAATTTTTTCTCATTGGCATCCAAAGTTTTTTTGTCTAGTATAATTTATCAACAAGCATTGAATATGCTTTGGCCTGTGAAAACTATACAACGTAATTAACTTAATACATTAATTATGGTATTATTTTATAAGTGTTGGTATGTTATAAACAATAATAGTATGTTATGGTCTTTTTATGATGAGATTAAAATGGTTTATTGGTTATCACATTTAATAGATCATCAACAGTTATATATACCATTATTCCTATATAACATGTATGGGTGTAGCCTATAACTATGTTTTGTCAATTAATTATTCATGCATGATTAACGAGACCACTCAATTCAATTGGAACTTAATAGTGTATACATAAACATTGACAGATGTGCAGTCTATTAAATTAATTTATAATAACATTTACTGCAAACTAACCAACAACATATAATTGTGGAGTAAATAACAAGTTCCAGATCATGGACAACAAATGTCTAAATACAGTAATTTGATGAGCAGTATCTGTTAGGGATATTGAGTATATTACAAACTATTCCCACTGTTGTATTACCTTGTCTCAGTGACTTAGTTCTTCTTACCAACATATCACTATATGTACTAGTTACAGTACATACTGCAGTATTAGAACTGACACACCCACTAGACTACCTGATACAGTGTATACTATTATTCGTTATCATATTACCTTGTCTCAGTGACATAGTTCAACACATACCACTATATGTATAGTATAGTATATATATACAACAATAGATAACTTTTAACCTGGCTTTGAATCCCTAAGATCACATGTGGGAATATACATAGCATTCATGTGCATAGTATGCCTTTAAAAGTCTTGAATATACTTACTAGAGAGAACACACATAATAACACAAGTAATTTATTTAATATAATCAAGTATAGTCTAGATCTCAACAAGGACACATAACAATGATTAATTTTTATTTACTCACAACACAAAGATACATTTTAGTTCATGTTATAACATTATAT
Source organism: Gigantopelta aegis (assembly GCF_016097555.1). Taxonomy (NCBI): domain Eukaryota; kingdom Metazoa; phylum Mollusca; class Gastropoda; order Neomphalida; family Peltospiridae; genus Gigantopelta; species Gigantopelta aegis. The sequence goes on from NW_024534115.1 coordinate 23,007, forward strand.
TATTTCCTTGTTTCAGTTACATAATTTATATCTATGAGTTCATAACACTAGTATGGACATAAATTAATCATTATATGATTTAAAATAAATTGACAAACAGATATTTGTTGATGTAGAGACTAATACTATTATTATATGTCTATTGCTCTAATTTTTGTACTCCTTTGATACTGTATTTATTACTGTAAAAGATCTTTGATTGAAATATATTATTTTTCTTTTATCAGTACTACATTTTAAGTTTCATTAATAATTATTATTATAAATTTATAATCCCACATTAATACTCAAATAGATCTTATAATGAAAGTATTGTACGATTAATTTTAACCTTTGTCCTATTGACCTAACTAAGGGAGAATATGGACTGTAATATTATTACAATCAATGGAGGAGGGACTGGGATATGGAACAGTGACACTACAATGTTTAACAAGTAGTAATGTACAATTAAGTGTAGGAGAAGACGTGATGTCATCAGAAGTAATCTATACTATTAACTACACACTTATTGTCCTATTGACCTAACTAATGGAGAATATAGACTTAATATTACTACAATGAATGGAGGAGGGACTGGAATAGGGAACAGTGACACTACACAATGTTTATAACATGTAATGTACAATTAAGTGTAGGAGAAGAAGTAATATCATCAGAAGTAACTATACATTAACTTACACTTATTGTCCTATTGACCTAACTAATGGAATACTATACAATGAACATCCAGGAAGATCGGTAATAAAATATTGTTGAGCTGTTTCATTCCTTATTAGATCAAACAATAACTCTATAAGTTATTTGTCTTTATTCTGATTTCATACATATTGTATATTTAATACAAATCACATGATTGTGAGCTAAGTAAGCAAATATTTCTCAAACATGATGAAGATAGAGGAAAGAATTACATATATTATACATGTTTTCGCAAAATGAATTCATAAAATACTGATATTTGTTATATCACCACTATTTAAGATATACCTAATCTGATATACAATTGTAGAAATTCAAAATATGACACTATAGCACAGTAGGTTTTTCCATCAATTCATATATTAAACTTTATATACTATAAACTATATTGGGTTTGTTACATTTATTTCATTCTTTCTAAGTATACCTATTACTGACAAACATTCTTGAGTTCAAAATCTATTATTTTGTTTTATAATTGGTACTTGTGTGAATGAATAAACAACATCTACATGACTGAAATATTTTTATTACTTTATTGACTTAATTTTTTTCACAATCCTTTTTAAATTTGATGGTTGTCTGGACCCAAACAACAACGATATTAGTCACAATTACATGTATTATTCACAAAATAGATGTTCATATTTGAGGGCCTGGTTACTATATTTAGTACATATTGCTAATATAAATACTTATATATATACTTACTGTTTTAATCAAACTTGTTTAATTTAAAGTAATAAGGCAAGCATATAAACCTTGTTAAACAGACACATGCATAAAAATATAAATTAATGAAATTATTGTCATTTAAAAAATGATCCTAAAACTTATAACATGATTCTTGTATATTATTTTATGTGTGTGTTATATAATAACAGATATGCCCAAAAAGATGATCTTCTGCATGAGATAAAGTTGTCTCGTAGTTGTATTTAAAAACTAGTTGACATTGAGAAGAACCATATCACTGATATGTTTTAACTATGGTATGAGACTAAGAGATGTCCATATACCTGGGGCATATTGTTGATGATAGTGAAGTCATTCTATTCAACTATATAGTTCTCCAAATCAAGAGCTAAATTAATCACAATAAATACAGTATCACTATGTATGTCAGATATAACAAGTATACCACTTTCCTCACACTATCTAATAACTTCCACAGGTAGTTACATTCTTATATTTATTTTATATCATCACTATAATTATTTTTGTACTGAATAATGAGAATTATTGTAATGTTCCTTTCAACAAATTATTTTCCATAAATGGTACAATTGATATCATATAGGTTTTGTTTCATATATTATAGCTTCCTCTTTGATAATATTAAGTGTTGGTTGTTACTATGACTTATTAATGACATAAACTGTTTTACTGATATCTATTTATATTTCAAATAAACATTAATTGTGTCATATATAGTATTAAGATAGGGCTTATAACATGCAGAATCAACAAATGTCTGACTTCTATAACTTTATTATTATTAAATTATCTAACAAAACAATATGACATATTCATAGTCCTTACGTGTTTTGTATTATAAAAATCTTGAGCTAGTTAAATAGATTATGGAGAACATCAGATGGTAGCTAATAAATAATGTTGTATGATCATATCTTATTGGATTTAATAATTAATAGATGTCTACTCTATGATTCAAAGTGATTAAAGTTATGTTACATATAAAAGCATATACATTTTTTTTTTACAAATTAATAACAACATACTAGTATTCCGTAGGTGTAGTATGATGTTGAAGATGGAGGTAGGATTATCAATACACCATGGTAATAATCATCTACAAATATTCACATTACGGATTAGGAACCAATACACATCTCTAAAGTGACTAATTCCTGCATCCACATGTGTCTGTTTTTCCATGGTTATCTATACTACAGGAAACTGGTTGTCAAATAATTATATTAGATAGGTAGTCTGGGGTATCAGTTCTAATACTGGTATGTACTGTACTAGTTACATATAGTGATATGTTGGATAAGATGAATAATGAGATTCAATTCAATAAAGGAGTACACTGTAAATATGTTGTAAATGATTGGCGGATCTATTGATGTGGGTTTGGTTTTAAAATGTAATTTTATTCTAACATAAAAGTTGAATTTTTTATTAATGAATTAAGTTTTCTCTTTTGTTCATATTTTAATATAAAACTGAAGTTATGATCAAGCTAATTTCCAAGAGTTCAATTAAGGAAAGGAGCAAATTGTAAATTCAAATATTATAATAGTCAAACAAAGTTTACAAATTGAATGTGTTATTTTACTGTAATTTTTAATTACAGTTTATTTGAACCAAAGAATGAAAGTTTCGTACAAATTTTAGTTGGTACTATTAAAATAATTATGTTTCTTACTACTTATGTTTTTTGAGGAGTTTAAGGATAATAAAAGAGAACTTTGACATAAGATGTACTTTAAAATACAATCATTTCATACAATTCAATTTCAGTGTTGGGTGAGGGGGAAATGATGCTTCATGAACATATCACTATTGTTAAAAAGTCGTAAAAGTTTTAACAATTTTGTTGTTGAGTTCTAATTCTAAGTTTTAAACAAAATTAGAAAAACACATAAAATTAAGATTCCTGTACAAAAATCAAATAAAAGGCTACAGTGATTTGGTTTTTAACTTTTGATGTTTCTCTAACTATTAATTGGTAAAATGTCTAATTATTTTAACCAAAGTTGGGAATCTTTAATTTTATTCCCTCTCTAAAAGGGAACACATTTTGGAAAAAATAATTAGAGGTATTTAGCTGAAAATGTTAAGTATGTTAAATATTAACTAAGATTAATTAGATAATGAATTTACTTTCGAATATTTTACTTTTTACAATAAGTTAGTATGTATTATATAACAGACCCTACAGACGTAATCTTACTGTGAAATTTAGTTTAATACAGTTCTAACTATAATATTGCAATGAAAAAAATTTGTTGTTTTAAATAATATTTCATTAGGAGGAATCGTTAACCCATAATTAGGGTCCTAATGAAAAAGCTTCTAATATTAATTTTTCCATCATCCCTGGAAAACAGTTTGTATGAGGTCATAGCTAAATAAAACTTGAATTTCTGGCCAAAAAGAAATCCATCAATGATGCATAATTAATCTAATATTATGCATTGGGTTGTATTTTCGAGGGGTCAAATGTTAAATAATTATATTTTATAAAATACTCTAACTTGCAAATTATTATATTCAGCAAATGTTTGCAGCTGTTTTTAGTTTTAATTAACTAAATTTTTATATTCTTATTCTAAAAATGAGGTGTCTTTAGGGGTTTTGAAGTGATTTTCTTCATAATAACAAGACGAGATGGGTTAAGTGTTTTAATCACTTTTAGTTTTGTACATTTTTACAACAAAAATTAATCATGTCATATATCAGATATGAATTTACTGTAGCCGTATCAAACAATAATGTAAACACAATTTGGACACATCTATTTGTTTCATGTGAGGATGTGGTATTTTAGCTATATAATTCCAGGTATTTAATTCTTGTTTGTTGTTTATGTTTAATAAAAGCGCTATTTAACTTTTACATAAAATAATTGTTATAATTACTCCAAAATCATGAATTACGTTGTTTTTTCTTGGAATTATTCCACTATAAAACAATATGCGATGTTGATGTGCCTTTTCCCTC